>NW_006769874.1:2015281-2018184 GCF_000442215.2 Lipotes vexillifer | reverse complement strand
CCGCTAAAGAAAAGAAAAAAAAAAAAAAAAGTGTTGCCTTAATTTCCGGTCATAACGGAGAGTCTGGTTGTGAGTGATATTGTGGTTTCTGTAAAATAAAAGTTGCAGAAACATTTCAGGACTCTGTGGGTGTGAGTGGAAGGGAGTGTCTGATTCGTGCTCGGGAGTGGACGGTCCACAGAAGACACCACGCTGGCCTCAGCCCAACGTTACCTTCATTAGTGTCAATGAGCCTCTTTCCCACATATGGATATTCCCACCTAAAGAAGATACACCTACTATAGTGAATCACCTCTCTATCACTAGGGTTTTCACTCTGAACCATCTTTTATTGCCGACGACCTCAAACGTTATGACTCTGACCCTCACATTAAGGGGTTCCAGGTTTCTTCTATTTTACGTTACTTTTGACGCCTTCTCCCCACATCTTTAATGCAGAGGTACTTACATACCCATAATAAATAGCCTGATTAAAGTTTTGACAAAAGATTTGAACAGGAAAGTTCCAAACAAGGCCTGTAAGTACCTAATATATACCCCAAAAATATTCACTCTCAATATTAATCTAAGAATCATATAAAATGGGGGGAAAGTTTTAATAATACCTTGTATTGACAAGACTTTTTTTCAGAGGGTGGGGAGGAAATAAACCCTTTTATTCGGGATGATTTAGGATAGGAGAAAAGAGTTGATTATGTAATGTCCATCAATAGGGGGTTAGTAAAATATGCTATTTTATAGTCACAAAATAGGATATTAGGTATTAATATTGAAAATGGCCAAAAAAGTATTAAGTAAGAAAGAGACTAGATTTGCATTAAAATTATATTTACACAGAAATCTCTGGAAAGACATAACATATTCAAAACTGTGCACAATGGGATGGGTTTATGACCAGTTTTATCCTCCTAGCGATTTAACCATCATCATATACGTCTTTAATAATCATCATAAACAATAAAGTTATTTCCACATGTGAAGAGAAAATATCTCTGATAGTGAGTACCCCAAAGTAGGGAGAATATGGTAGGTGCCTCATGACATTAGCCCCGGATCACTGCGTAGTTAAACATACTGTTGACCTTTCAAGACCCACCTCGGACGGATGGACACACCGAGTCTGAAAAGTGGCATAATGCGTTAATGCCCCCTTTGTAAGAGCTGTAGGAGAATTACATGTAAGACTTAGAGGACTGGATGCAGACACTTTATAATAAGCTTTGGACAACCAACATCTGTCTGCACCATGAAACGCGGTTAGAAGTACATAAAAGGTGACACTAACCACCATTATCCAAATGACGGATGTGGCCCTAGAAAATACAGTCACCTTCTGAGTTACCCTTTATATGTAGCAATGCAGACATTAGAGCTTCCTTTATGGTGGAATAAAAACACAAGAAAAGTGAAGTCACAGGTAGCTTCATCTTCTCTAATTCAATTTCATCCTTACAAAAGGCTACAGATTTCCAATTTTAATCTTGGAACAAAAATGACTATGCATTACCAATTGACCATAGGACACAGCGTCCTTCTGTGTTTTTAACAGAGCAATACACGCACAGACACACACAAATACATTCTATTTTGCCACCCATGCCCCCATCACTCTGTGCCAACACAAGATCAAAGGCTCATTGAGCCTTTTTATTATCTGCCATCTCACAGTTCTGAGAAAACAAGTAACCCACCCACCCAGGCGGTCATCAGGGAAGGAGTGAAGATTGAAAAGTTGCTGAGATAATACTCTTTTTTTTTTTTTTTTTTTTTTTTGCGATACGCGGGCCTCTCACTGTTGTGGCCTCTCCTGATGCGGAGCACAGGCTCCGGACGCACAGGCTCAGCGGCCATGGCTCACGGGCCCAGCTGCTCCGCAGCATGTGGGATCTTCCCGGACCAGGGCACGAACCCGTGTCCCCTGCATCGGCAGGCGGACTCTCAACCACTGCGCCACCAGGGAAGCCCTGAGATAATACTCTTAAATGATGAATTTAAAGAAAAGGGAAAGAAGGGTAATTAAGACATGACTTCGTTTTTGAAGTAAATAAGGCCGGACCAGTGACAGAACATAGTGCATTTATTTGGCTCCTAGGCATGTGGCTTTCATGCTTAGAAATTCATTATGACTGTGCAGATCGAGTCACGCCACATCAACTCAAAATGCCCAAGTCTGAATGAGTGATACCATAGTATGAGGTTTACGGTGGCTTCGGACAAAAGCTACATGGAATTTCAGCCCCGCTGTCTGTTGGATGCTGATTCCAAGGGTTCTCAAGCCATGCGTGTCTGTACAGAGGCAGCCTCTCCACAACCACACCCCGGGGAGGCATTTCTCGGGGAAGCTCAGTGGAGCTTCACGTGCACGGGCTACCTTCTTGCCACTCCACCAAGACACGAGAATGGCAAGTACTACTGCCAAATATTAAATCCACATTTTACAAAGAAAAGTCAAAATAGAGACAATTCTCAAGGTACATCATGAACATCCAGAAACACTGAAAACTTGTACAAATGTGAATTCAGACTTCGTCAATAATCCTTTTAGTTTTTCAAAACCAAACGAAGCATCATTATGTGACAAAATTCGGTCAGGACAAACGTGTGTCTCATCAGACCACCTACATCACCAGCTGCAAGTCTGTGTGACCAGCAGAGCTCACTGGTCCCCACTCTTCCCAGGACCACGTGCCGGCTCCATCCTGAATATGTTCTACCAGTTTCCCCTGATGACCCGTCATCGCCTCCAAGGTGGAAGGTGTTCCCTTTTCTGAGCAGGTGCTTGGAATTGCTGGAGTCCAGCGTCCGTTACACAACACCGCTGGCATCTTCTCCTGACCCTGAGGGGGGCAATTCCCAGAACACGGGGAAAGCTCCTGCCTATGATGAGATGAAGACCAGCAGCA
>NW_006769874.1:2005586-2015271 GCF_000442215.2 Lipotes vexillifer | reverse complement strand
GGGAAAGAGAGAGTAGCTCCCAGGAGAAATGAGACTCTGCGGATGCACACGTGAGAAGATGCTCTCACACTCACGAGATCCACAGCGTTGGACGCTGAATAAATACTGAGACCCCATTTTTTACCACTTAAACAAGAAAAAGTATTTTTAAATGATGATTTTTGGCGTCAGCCACGATCTGGGGAGTTTGTTACAACCTTTGTGAGAGACAACCTTGTGACATTAGGATAAAAACACAGACGCTCTCTGACATCGGAAGTCCTACTTTTGAGAAGATGGCCTTAGAAACAAAAAACAATACTGAGGCCATATGTAGAAGGGTGCTTTTTGTAGCACTGCTGTTGTAGGAAAAAATTAAGGAAACAGCATCATGCTCATCAGCAGAAGAATGATTAAAGTATATCCATAGAATGGAACATTAGCTATCTATTCAAAGAGTTAGATGATGATAAAACTATAGGGTAATGTGTAAGGTAAGAGAACAAAGTGATGTTATAAATGATACATAGATGGATAGATAGATAGGCACATACATACATGGATAGATACATACATCATACATACATGGACGATAGACACATACATACATACATAGATGGATAGATACATACATAGATGGATAGATACATACATACATACATAGATGGATAGATACACACATACATAGATGGATAGATAGAATGATAGATAGTTGGATAAATAAATAATGATAGATGGATAGATAGATAGACACATACATACATATATGCATGGATAGATACATACATCATATATACAAACATAGATGATAGATAGATACATACATACATATGTAGATGGATAGATAGATGATAGGGTTGTGAAAGGCTGTACCTTAGAATACATAGAGAAGGTTTAATCCAAGGGGGATGGAGGGATGATATGAAATTTTCTTTACATAGCTCTTGAACCTTGTACATTACTTTTGTAACAAAACTCAATAATGTAAAAAAATATTATACCATATGGGGGATGATCTAAGAAAAACGTGATATAATCTTTTTTTCTTCTTTATTTTTTTCTGGCCATGCCGCAAGGCTTGCAGGATCCTAGTTCCCTGACCAGGGATCAAACCCGGGTCCCTGCAGTGAAAGCACTGAGTCCTAATCTCTGGACCACCAGGGATGTCCCAGACATAATTTTTTAAGTTTTCTTTCAGCTCAATGATGAACAAGTTACCAAGTGTTTATTCAGCAAATGTTATTAGGCAGCTACTTGGAGCCAGGCTAGCATCTAAAATACACCAGTTTACGCAGCCATAAAAAGAAACGAAACTGAGCTATTTGTAATGAGGTGGATGGACCTAGAGTCTGTCATACAGAGTGAAGTCAGAAAGAGAAAAACAAATACCGTATGCTAACACATATATACAGAATTTAAGAAAAAAAAAATGTCATGAAGAACCTAGGGGTAAGACAGGAATAAAGACACAGACCTACTAGAGAATGGACTTGAGGATATGGGGAGGGGGAAGGGTAAGATGTGACAAAGGGAGAAAGAGGCATGGACATATATACACTAACAAACGTAAGGTAGGCAGCTAGTGGGAAGCAGCCGCATGGCACAGGGAGATCAGCTCGGTGCTCTGTGACCACCTAGAGGGGTGGGATAGGGAGGGTGGGAGGGAGGGAGACGCAAGAGGGAAGAGATATGGGAACATATGTATATGTATAACTGATTCACTCTGTTATAAAGCAGAAACTAACACACCACTGTAAAGCAATTATACTCCAATAAAGATGTAAAAAAATAATATAAAATAAAATACACCAGTTCAAAAGCAAAGACCTCTATTCTCACCGGGCTTACAATCTAGTGGGGGAAACAAACAAAGAGCAATGATCATAAGAGACAAGCAAACCACAGAGAATGTGAGAGGATGATGTGCTGAGAAAACTAAACGCGGACAGGGGGCCCCAGGGCTGCAGCAAGGTCAGAGCCTCACTGGAAACTGATCTGAGCAAAGAGGAGAGGACGGGAGGTCCTGCAGACGCCAAGGCTGAGCCTTCCGGGTAGAGGCACGGAACACGCAAAGGCCCTGGGGAGCTGAGAGGCCACAGGAGACCGAGGTGCAGTGGACAGGGTGTTGGCGAGGAAGGGGGTGCCCAGTAGGGGTCAGATGGAGGAGGGCTTGTGAGGGCTCGTCGTCCCACCATCTCCTGCTACAATGGACCACCGTTCTTTTTGATCCCTGCCAATCTGATTGGGAAAAACAGTTTTCTAATAGTATGTAGGGCTGTGTGCATGTGTATGTGAATATTGGCTTATTGCACAAATAAACTGATCAACAAGAGAGTTAGTTCACACAGTGGAGAAAGCCACCCACCACCGCACCAAACTTGCCAATGGCCGTCTTTTTTTTTTTTTTTTAATAGATCTTTATTGGAGTATAATTGCTTTACAATGGTGTGCTAGTTTCTGCTTTATAACAAAGTGAATCAGTTATACATATACATATGTTCCCATATCTCTTCCCTCTTGCGTCTCCCTCCCTCCCACCCTCCCTATCCCACCCCTCTAGGTGGTCACAGAGCACCGAGCTGATCTCCCTGTGCCATGCGGCTGCTTCCCACTAGCTATCTACCTTACGTTTGGTAGCGTATATATGTCCATGCCTCTCTCTCACTTTGTCCCAGCTTCCCCCTCCCACCCCGTGTCCTCAAGTCCATTCTCTACGTCTACCTCTTTATTCCTGCCCTGTCACTATGTTCATCAGTACCATTTTTTTTTAGATTCCATATATATGTGTTAGCATATGGTATTTGTTTTTCTCTTTCTGACTTACTTCACTCTGTCTGACAGACTCTAGGTCCATCCACCTCACTACAAACAACTCAATTTCATCTCCTTTTACGGCGAGTAATATTCCATAGTATATATGTGCCATATCTTCTTTATCCATTCATCTGTCAATGGACACTTAGGTTGCTTCCATGACCTGTATCCATTTAGCCAGTCTGTATCTTTTGGATGGGTCATTTAATCCATTTACATTCAAGGTTATTATTGATATGTATGTTCCTATTACCATTTTCTTACTTGTTTTGGGTTTGCTTTTATGGGTCTTTTTCTTCTCTTGTGTTTCCCACTTAGAGAAGTTCCTTTAGCATTTGTTGTAAAGCTGGTTTGGTGGTGCTGAATTCTCTTAGCTTTTGGTTGTTTGAAAAGCTTTTGATTTCTCCATCGAATCTGAATGAGATCCTTGCCTGGTAGAGTACTCTTGGTTGTTGGTTTTTCTGTTTCATAACTTTAAGTATACCCTGCCACTCCCTTCTGGCCTGCAGAGTTTCTGCTGAAAAATCAGCTGATAACCTTATGGGGATTCCTTTGTATGTTATTTTTTGTTTCTCCCTCACTGCTTTTAATATTTTTTCTTTGAATTTAATTTTTGTTAGTTTGATTAATATGCATCTTGGTGTGTTTTTCCTAGGGTTTATCCTGTATGGGACTCTCTGTGCTTCCTGGACTTGTGTTACTATTTCCTTTCCCATGTTAGGGAACTTTTTGACTATAATCTCTTCAAATATTTTCTCAGACCCTTTCTTTTTCTGTTCTTTTTCTGGGACCCCTATAATTCGAATGTTGGTGTACTTAGCGTTGTCCCAGAGGTCTCTGAGATTGTCTTCAATTCTTTTCATTCTTTTCTCTTTATTCTGCTCCTTGGCAGTTATTTCCACTATTTTGTCTTCCAGCTTACTTATTCTTTCTTCTGCCTCAGTTATTCTGTTATTGATTCCTTCTAGTGTATTTTTCCTTTCAGTTATTTTGTTGTTCATCTCTGTTTGTTTGTTCTTTAGTTCTTCTAGATCTTTGTTAAGCATTTCTTGTATTTTCTCAATCCGTGCTTCCATTCTATCTCTGAGATTCTGTATCATCTTTACTATCATTACTCTGAATTCTTTTTCAGGTAGATTGCCTATTTCCTCTTCATTTATTTGGTCTTGTAGGTTTTTACCTTGCCCCCTTCATCTGTGACATGTATTTTTGCTGTCTCATTTTTAAAAATCTTTTTACGAGTGGGATTGTATTCTTGCCTTACTGGTTTTTGGGCCTGAGGCTTCCAACACTGGAGTTTGTAGGCTGTTGCGTAGAGCTGGGTCTTGGTGCTGAGATGAGGAACTCGGTGAGACCTCACTCTGATGAATATTCTCTGGGGTCTGAGGTTCTCTGTTATTCCAGGGGTTTGGACTCAGAGCTCCCACCACAGAAGCTTCACCTGACCCTCGGCTTGTGAACCGACCCCAAAAGCCACATGCTGTGGCCAAAAAAAAAAAAGAAAAAAAGAGAACAATAACAAAGTAAAAAAAAATCAGACTAGGAAACTAACAGATATGTCAGAAAGAATAGAAAAATAAAAATATAGATGAACCAACAACCAGAAGGTACATCAGTACCACAATAGTAAGAAAGAGGAGGAGGGGAAAGAAAAAAAAAAGAAGAAGAGGAAAGAAAAGAAAAAGGGGGGAGTAAAGGCCTTGGCTGTGGAGGACGGGGCCTGAGCAAGGGCGAGGTTTGGGGGATGGGTGGGGCCTATGCTCAGGACCCACAGGGCTGGAAAAGGCCCTGGGGACTGTGGGGGGTGGGGCTTAGGCTCAAGGAGCAGAAGGCGTGGCCCCCAGCCCTGGTCTCAGAGGGCAGGGACCTCCCCTGGGAGCCCAGCAGGCTTCCTGGGCTCGAGTGGGCGGGGCAAACGCCCTCCTCTCCGCTCCTGCTCCTCTGGTCCCGGAGGCCCCTCCCCGCCTGCCTCTCCTGATCTCCCCAGCCTCCCTCCTATGCCCCCAAGGACCCACGCAGCCTGGAGGGGGCTTTGGAGGGCAGGGGATCGGCCTGGGAGCTCAGTAGGCTCCCCGTGCCCGAGTGGGCCAGGCGATCGCCCTCCACTCTTCCCGGAGGGTCCCTCCCGCCGGCTTCTCTGATCTCCCCAGCCTCAGGGGCTCCGATCCTGTCTGGCCTCCACTTCTCCTACCCCTCAGTCCCCCCACGTCCTACCAGTTCACTCGGGGGCTCCTCCCGTCTCCTTGGGCGTCAGGCTCCCCCACCAGCGGCTGGCAGGTGCCCTAGTTGTGGGAAAACACTAACTCAGCGTCTTGCCACACTGCCATCTTTGCCAATGACTGTCTTAATTGTCTTATGCTCCATAAGCCCTGCTGGTCTGCAGGTGCACTCTTCATACACTTACAGTTACAACGTTTAATTCAGTTTGTTTTTTCTTGGCATCTTAGAAACATTTCTTTCATTGCTATTTAGTTATAGTTAAATAATAATCTTTTCAGCTACGTGGATGTATAATCATTGAATAACTCACAAACTTTCAGACCCTCCAATACTCACAAAGGAAAGGCCCGTCCCTGCGACCTGAATACACTGTCACCCCAGGGAAGTGTAGGTGACAGCTGACACGCGAGCCTCACGGAAGCCCAGGACAGGAGCTGCAGTCTACACCCGGCATCCTTCCCGCCCCGGGGATGGAGTGGACAGGAATGTGGTAGCCGCTCCCAAGAGCACTAAGGATGCAGGAGCTTCCCCCTCAGCAAGGCTCCCAGCACATTTTGGGGAGTGGAGAGCCCTCAGTCCCCCTCAACGCACCCCTATATCTCAGAACATTAGAGGTCAGAGTGTAGGGGCAACTGGCCACATAGAGCCCTTCATGCCAACCCCAGGTGTGCCCACCTTCAGAGACAGGAGCACAACTGCCCACAGTTCAGCAGAGGCGGTCCAGCATTTCTGCCCACCCACTGCCCTAGGCCAGCACCAAGGACTCCAGAACCCTCCTCCTGCCGCCTCACGTGGAGGATAAAACCCAAAAGCACTCTTTGGGCTCTTGCTTCTTTCTTTCCTTCCCCCACTTCCCCCCCTCCCTTCCTATCCTGAACAATTGATCAGCTACAGATAGAGAGATAAATGGACTGGTAGATAGACGGATGGATGAAGGAAGGAAGGAAGGAAGGAAGGAAGGAATGGAGAAAATATAGATAGTTGCTGGATAGATCTTACACGGACAGATGACTGGATGGACAGACAGGTGAGAGACAGAGCTATTGATACAGATGAGGTGGGCAGTGTGGGCAGTGTCAGGAATGGTCAAATTGAAGCTGTGTGCCCCTTGGTGAGATGTCCAATCCTGCCTCAGAAGCATAACCTGACCCAGGAGGAAACTTCAGCAAGAGGAAATCAAGGAGCATCCTACAAAATAACGGGTTCTGAAAATGCACAGTCTTCAAAAGTGCTAAGTCATAGGCCAAGGATAGATTGGGCCCCTGCTCCAGGCTGACAGAGACCAGCCGGACAGGACAGTTAAGTCTGGAGGGGGTTGTTCTGATCCAAAGGATGGTAAATGGAATAAGTGGTAAAACCTGCACTGGACCTGAAAATTAGATGGTAATTATGGATCAAATCAGTTTCCTGATCTGATGATTGAATTTGGTTAAAATAATACCTTTGTGTAGGAAGTACACACTAAGATATTTGGGGCAACAAATATTGCACTGGGACGTGTTTGAGAAAAAGTAAATTGTGATCTCCCTGTCTCATAAAATAAACAAAAAGCCATTCTACATAGATTGTAGATCTAAATAAGAAAGGTAAAATAATAAAGTTTCTAGAAGCAGCTTTAAATAATATCTTCAAGAGACTGAATTTCCTGAAGCAAATATTTCTTTAAAATGGCACAAAGAGGATCAGTGATAAATAAGACTCCATAAAAATTAAGAACCTCTGTTCTCCAAAAGACACCATTAAGAGAGTCATAGATGAGGGGAAGAGAGATAACCAATAAGGGGATCATATCCAGCCTCTCCCTCTCTCTAAATCTCTCTTTGGAACAAAATGTAAGGAGGAATCATAAATTTTTTTACTGAAAAAAAGCAGCACCAGGAATCTTCAATACACTCATTATATAGCTGAGAAAACTGAAGGCAAAAGAGGTTGGAACTGAGGCCGCTTAAGTCTCAGTCTCATGCTTTTTCTCAATATTGGATAAGACAAGTACAGACAACCAAGGAAAACACAAAGGAACATAAAATAACCCGAAAAACTCAATGATACAAACACTCAAGAAACCAGGAATCAAAAGGAACTTCCTCATTCTGATAAAAGCCATCTAAAGAAAAACCTGCAGCTAACATCATACTCAATAGTTAAAGGCTGAATGCTCCTCCCTCCACCCCAAGAACAGGAAAAAGGCAAGGATGCCTGTTCTCACCGCTTCTATTCAACATGTCCTGGAATTTCTAGGCAGAGCAATAAGGCAAGAAAAAGAATTTAGACGCATCTAAATACAAAAGAAGTGAAAACATCCATTTCCAAATGACGTGATCTTGAAAATTTTAAAAAATGCAAAGGAATCCACTAAAACTCCATTAGAACTAATAAAAAATTCAACCAGTTTGCTTAGATCAATATAGAAACATCAGTTACTTATTTCTATACACTAGCAATGAACATTCTGAAAATGAAACTGAAAAACATTTCCATTTACAATAATTTGAAAAAGAATAAAATGTTTAGAAATAAATTTAACAAAAGAAGGGCAAGACTTGTACACTGAAAACTACAGAACACTGTTAACTGAAGAAGGCCTAAACAAATGGAAAACATCCCACGTTTATAGTTCAGACACATCTCCACCTTAAGGCAGCAAAAATACTTCTCCAATCAACTGACAGATTCCTCTGCAAAATCTCCATCGAAATCCCAGCTGGCTTCTTTGCAGAAATTGACAAGCTGATCTTAAAATTCATGTGGAAATGCAAGGGAGCCTGAATAGCCAAAACAGTCTTGAAAAAGAACAGAGTTGGATGACTCACATTTCCTGACTTTAAAACTTACCACAAAGCTACAGTAACCAAAACGATATGGAATTGGCATAAGGATAGACATATACACCAGTGAAATCGAATTGAGAATTCAGAAATTGAGTTTTCTGAATCAACCGATTTTCAACAAATGTCCCAAGACAATTTAATGGGGAAAGAATTGTCTTTGCAACAAATGGTTCTGGGAAAACTGAATATCCACACGTTTAAAAATGAAGTTGGACCCCTACCTCACACCATATAAAAAAATTAACTAAAAACAGATCAGAGACTTAAACGTAACCACTAACACTATTTTTAAAGTCTTAGAAAAAAGCACAGAAGTAATCTTTGACCTTGGATTAGGCAATGGTTTCTTAGATATGACACCAAAAGTACAGGCAACAAAAGAAAACTAGATCAATTGGACTTAATCAAAATTAAAAACTTTTTCCTGCAAAGTACATTATCAAGAAAGTGAAAGGATACCCCACAGAGAGAACACAATATTCGCAAATCATATACCTGATAATGGAATTGTATCTAGAATACATAAAGAATATTTACATCTCAATAATAAAAAGACAACCCAGTTTTAATAAATAGGCAAACGATCTAAACAGACATTTCTCTAAATTTAGAAGACACAGAAATAGCCAATGAGTGCATGGAAAGATACCAGCATCACTTGCCATCAGGGAAATGGAAATCAACATCACAATGGGATACCACTTCCTACATACTGGAATGGCTAAGACCAAAGAGACGAATGCTGGTGACGGTGTGGAGCATCTGGAGCCTTCATGCGGTGCTGGTGGGAATGTAAAACGGTGCAGCCACTTTGGGAAGCAGTCTGGCTGTTCCTCAAAAGATTAAACACAGACGTTACCTATGAGCCAGCAATTCCACTCTTAGGTAAACACCCAAGAGAAATGAAGACATACTGCTACACAAAAACTTGTACATGAACAGCCATAGCAGCAGCACTATTCATAATAGTCAGGAAGTGGAAATAACCCGTTAAGGAATAAATGGATAAATAAAAAATGGTCCTGCCGTACAAGGGAACATTATTTGTCCATAAAAAGGACTGAAGTACTGATACTTGCTACAACGTGGATGAACCTTGAAAATATGCTCAGTAACAGAAGCCAGTCCTAAAAGGCCACCTACTGTGTGATTCTATTTATATAAAACCTCCCAAACAGGCAGCTTAGTGTTGGGTGCAGCGGGGATATGGAGGGTGACTGCTAAGGGGCACAGAGCTTCTTTGGGGGGTGGTAAAAATGCTATAAAATTGATTGTGGTGATAGTTGCACAACTTGGTGAATATGCAAAACTAAGCGACCATTGGACTGTAGGTGTTAAATAGGGGAATCAAATGGTATGTGAACTATATCTCAGTAAAGCTACTATTATTTAAAAAAAAAAGTCAAGCTGAGGTTTCCAGGAAAAGTGGAGTTTTTTCAAAGTGCTAGTGAGTTCATAATGGCAACACAGTCCTTACAATGGGGAACTATCCAATAATTTACCTTAAAAACATTGCTTTTAACCTGAACAAGACCTTTCTCCGTGTTTGGTCCACTTTCGCCCCTTCACCTGCGCCCACCCGGCTCCTCCTTCCCTCGGGTCCCCTCCGAGGGTCACCGCGCGCCTTCCGGGCGCCCCGGAGCGCGCGGCCCGGGTCCCCAAGGGCTTGGGGCTCCGCCGACGGGGCGGGCCCGGGGGCGGCCGCTGTGACCCCGGGGCGTGTGCAGACACCGCCTCCGCGGCCACCGATAGGTCCCACCCCGCCTCGGCGACCCGCGGGCCGGGGGCGGGGAGAGGCGGCGCGAAGGCCGCGCGCACCGCCCGGCGCCGCTCAGAGGCCGGGC
>NW_006769874.1:1994821-2005542 GCF_000442215.2 Lipotes vexillifer | reverse complement strand
CGCAGGGTGGGCGCCAGGCTGCGCGCGGCCCTCGCGGGGCTGCACGAGCTGCAGGGGCTCCGCGCCAGGCAGCAGGCGCGCGTGTGGGGCGCCCTGGCCGTGCAGCCCCCGCCCGGGCCCGCCGCCCCCCGCGGCCCCCGCGCCCACGAGCTGCGGCTGGAGGCGGCGCTGGCGGCGCTGCAGGAGCAGCTGGTAAGGAGCGCGTGCGGGGGTCGCGGGGCCGCTCCGGGCGCGCGGGGCCGCGAGGACCCGGTCCACCCGGCAGGCAGCAGGCGGACGGGCCGCCCGACCGATCGCGGGGCACCCTCAGCGATTTCGAAGGACGCAGCTCGGTCCCGAATGAGAGGGACGCGGAGGCCCGAGGCGCGAGGCTAGGCATCCGGGCCCTGAAAGCAGCCCGGCCGGGCCGCCCGCGCCGAGCCGCGCATCGCGGCTGCGCCCGGCTCTGCCTACTTCCCGGCGCAGACCGACTTTAGGATGTATTCCTGTCGGTTGGAGTTTGGCTGATAAGAACGCATTAAATCGGTTTCCCCTGCTGGGGGCTACTTGGGATCCTGGTGTCCTGCGCCCGGTGCCAGCCTCCCCCTGCTGCGTGGGTCTGGGGACAGCAGTGCCAGCGTGCCAAGTGTCCCCAGTGATGTGCTCAGGCTGAGCTCTGGGGTCGTGTCACTGTAATGAGATGTTGGGGAGAGCATGTATCCGACGAGGGCCTCTCCGACTTTAAAATGTAACCTGACCTATGAAAAGAGGTGTGTCCTCTGAACGCAGAGGCGGTGGAACCCCACTGGGCCTCCTGGGCCTGCTTTCCCACCGGCCTTCTGCCCCCTGCTAGGGCTCCTCCAAACGCGGGTCCCTTTTGTAGCACTGAAGACACTCCTCAGGTGATTGCCTCGGTTATTTATCCAGTGTATGGTTTCATCTCATGTATTGGAAAAAACTCAGGAGTTTTTGCAGGGTTGCAGTGTTTTCAAAGGAAAACTTAGAAGGCTGTATAGAAAGATGTCTATTTGGTAGAGTTGACTGTAGTACTCCAAGGGGAATGTCTTTTAAATGAGAAATTAAATCTGCCCTGTTTAAAGGTTGCTGTCTTTACAAAGTAGCCTGGATGAGTAGCTTTGCTCTCAGCTTAGCGCAGTCGCGTCAGTGATTTGTTAGCTGCCTCTGGATCAGAGAATCGGGAAGCTCAGCGTCTTAAGATGTGTCCCGGGACTCCTGCGATCTTCCCACATGGCAAGGGGGGGCCCTAACTGTGCAGCCTCTCCTGTGATTCCGCGGCTGCTATGCAAAGGAAGGAGCTAGTTACCGAGTGGAACTTGCATAGGCTTCTCACCCCCCCCTTAACCAGTCATAGCTGCAGGTTTAGTTTACCTGTGTGTGTGTGGGTGAGTGTGTGTGGGTGTGTGCGTGCGTGCACCCAGACACATCCTACCTTTCACTGGAGCTCGGAGAGGCACACAGAGCCTGCAAAGATGCATGACATGCGTGTGGCAGGAAGGAGCTTTGCGATGCTGCTGTGAATTGTTCTGTCCGGGGAGCTAGAACCCAGTTGATGATTAACTTGGCTTAGGTAACATACAAATCAGACTTGTGAGTACTCAGCCTCTAATTACGGTGGCCTTTTGGGAGAGAAGATCAAACAGGGTTTTTTTGTTTTATTTATTTATTGTTTAATGTGGGGACCAGAAGGAACATGCACCCTTTGTCTTGAAACTTTGTTCTTGGCACAGATTATGTGATCAGAAGAGAAGAAAAATTGAATGTGTGTGACACCAGCCCGGCGATTAGCACGTTCACATTTTTCTTACAGAGGAAAAACTAGGAGTGATCCTAGCTCTGTGATGCAGGGTACAATCGAAAGGCCTTCAGCTCCAGCCCCAGGCTCACCCTTCAGTGACTCCCGGCTAATCGGGGCCCCTCCTCCCCACTCCCTGGGGTTAACCGGAGCATGGGTCACCAGTCAGGTGTGGAGACAGGAAGAACTCTTATCTGACCCTCAGCAGCTTTGTCCCACAGACGTTCCCAAGTGAGAATGAGCTGGAGCATTCGGGGGGATTTAAACTGCAGTTAGGAGAAGTCATCACAGTAACACTTACCAGAACGAATTAGCTACACCTTTTTAATTGCTGCGTCTGCAGTCACAACAGGAAGCGCACAGTAGGTACTTTAGTATTTGTTGAATAAATAAATGAGCAGGTTTTACTGCCATAACAAAGCAGATGATTTCAGTATTTACTATCTCCACGTTCTAGATTTCTAAGCTGATGTAACCCCCATGACCTCTGACCAAAGCAGCCCTTACTGTTTGGCCCGTCCTGTGCTCACCTGTCTGTGCCTTCCAGGGAGATTGTCATTCCCCGAGAAGAGGCTGCCATTCCCATTTTTATAAGCGTTACGTTCCCAGCAACACTGACTTGGAAAGATTTGGATGCCCCAGAGGAGCCTGGAAGCTCCATCTCCCACCAGGAGGCACCAGCGGGCACCCCAGGTGGGATGTGAGGAAAGGCTCTGGGGACCTGCAGGGAAACTGGTGCTGGAGAATCTCCTGGTGGTTGTTTTGCTGGTCACGACTTGCCCTGACCCTGAGTGGCAGCATCTCCTCCTCCCTGGCAGGTGCCGGCATTAAGCACTGCAGGAGCTGAGGGTCTGACTCTGCAGCTGTAGTCACGACGTCTGGTGTTTTCCTTGGACCGACCATGCTTGCTCCGTGACCTCTCCGGGGAACGAACTCGCTCAGGGTCACAGAGGAGGGGGAGGCATCCACGGGGCTGGGCAAGGCTTCCTTCTGCGGCAGGCACTGGTTCTTGTTATGCCCGAGGCTAATCTATGACCCTGGCCCTTTGAAGGACCTCTTTTCAAGCTAGGTAGTAACATTTACTCACCCATAGGGCACTTGCAGTGCCATGGAACTCATGCGGAAAATGCTTCCTGTGCCTGTTCTCAGCTTTCAAGGAAAGAACAGGTGTTTTAGATGCCATCTCTGTATCCTGAACTTTGGGACGTTTTTCATTTTTGTCCTCTCAATCTGCCGTAAAGGTTGAGAAGGCTGGAGAGCCGAATTGTAGATGGGGAGCAAGAGGGCAAAGCAAGTGGAAATCCGATCAGTCTTTTATGGCATAAAGTCCACATCTGGAAGAAAGGGCTAAGCCAGATTTTGTGGCGTGTAAAGTCCACATCTCGAAGAAAGGGCTAAGCCAGATACTTGCTTTGAATGGCATTCCCTGGGTAGAATTTCTCAAACTTTTGTGGTCATAAAAAATTGGTCCCAGGGAAGCTTGTCAAATGCAGATTCCCAGGCGTGCCCTAGAGTCTGAGTTAACGGGTGTGGCAGGGAGCCCTGGGGTCTGCACGGATGTCCCGGGGCTCCCAGCTCCTGGGAACCGGGCTGTGCTCTCCCTTACACGGGACCCCCTGCCCCTCGCCCGGGTTCAGGGGATTCAGACAGGATGTGCTGCCCTGCCCCTGAGCCTGAAGGCCTGCGGTGAGTAAGGAGGGCTGGTGGCAGCACAGACTGGCTCGCTGCTCTGGAGGGAACCCGTGTGACACAGCAGTCACGTTTACTCGGCGCTGACGTCTCTGTAACCCATTTTCCCTGCAGAAATACATGGAAGTCGATGCTGCGTGCCTGGCTCCGCAGTGGGTTATGCTCAGTCCTGGTGCCATAAGGAACCTTTGACTTAGCACAGAGTTAGAGACAGAGGAGTCAATGAAAAGCAGAGACATAAAAAACCCCAGCGAGGGACGGGGGAAGGGTTACGGAGGACAGTGCCAATCCTGGGTGACAAAGCCCTGTCGCCATGCAGCGGGGTCCTGGGGACGCAGTAATCATCGGAGGGCACCCGGGGGCCTGCGTGGCTGTGCCCCTCGACACTAATCAGAAGCCAGCAGCTGCAGGCCGGGCTGGGCAAACATTAATCACGAAGCAATTATTCCAACACAAACACGCCAGGGTCACTTTTTCGGGGGGAGGGGGGTCGGAGACGGAGGAGAGAAGCCAGCTATGGAATCCAGAGAGGCCTCCCTTCAGAAGAAAGAGGACGTCGTGATTTGGAAGAGAAGGGGTCAAAATCCATGTTTTTAAACGTCGAAGTGTGGTCAAACAGAGGAACTGAGCTCTCTGCCAGTACCACGGTCTCATTTTACGACATTAGAAGAAAAGTCATTTGCAGTAAAAATTCCCTTCGTTTGTCTAAGTGGGGTTTTTTTGTTTTTTTGCGGTACGCGGGCCTCTCACTGCTGCGGCCTCTCCCGTTGCGGAGCACAGGCTCCGGACGCGCAGGCTCAGCGGCCACGGCTCACGGGCCCAGCCGCTCCGCGGCACGTGGGATCTTCCCGGACCGGGGCACGAACCCGCGTCCCCTGCATCGGCAGGCGGACTCCCGACCACTGCGCCACCAGGGAAGCCCTGTCTAAGTGTTTTTTACCTGGATAGTGATGGGCCAGGAGCCCACCTTTGCTGCCCCCGCCGCTCCGGCTGTCAGGTAGTGCCGTCCACCTGGGGAGCGTTTCCCTTTGTGAAAACGTGCCAGGATGTTCAGGCTACTCTGGGTGGTCCTGGGTGTGTACGTTTTGATTAAATTCTGGTTTTTTGCAGTGTTATGTTTACAGATACTATTACATGAGGCTGGGGGACTCTCGCTACAAAACTTGGAGGCTGTTCTGAGACCCTTGCACTGGGTCCAGAGGAAAGTGGATTTGGGTGTGGTGGTCTGCCACTCACCAGGTGCTGGGCCCTCGGCCCCTACCCCTGGTGGTATGGGAACAGTCTGCGCCAACGTAGTTCTCCCATAAGAATCAGAAATTACCGCCATCTGCTTCCCCCCTTGGACTGACTTCTCAGATTATTGCAGCTACTGAAGTAATTCCTCATTTCCTATATAAGAATTTGAAACACAATTGATCATTTTCTCAAACAGGGTGACCGGCATAATCGCATTCATTAATTATTTGCCTTAAACTTAATTGCTAATCAAAACAAGAAATTTAGGTAGTGGACCTTGAGAACAAGGTGAAGTTTTATCACTGAAGGAGGGAAGTCAGCATTTATGAAACAGTGTTGTTTTACAGACATACGATTCATGTGTGTGTGTGTGTGTGTGTGTGTGTGTGTGTGTGTGTGTGAATGTATATTGTGAGCGTTAACCACATGCATGTGCTATATGTATATTACATGATATACACACACAGATATGTGTGGTTGACACTCACAGTAACCCATTTTACAGCCAGGGAAGCTGAGGCCTGGAGAAGCTAGAGCCTCGGAGGACAGAGTTGAGATGTGGACCCTAAGACCAGAAAGATCCTGCCTCCTGGGGCAGGTGTTCAGGCTGCGCCGATCCCAGGCGCGGGGCTCTGTCCTCCTGCAGCATCCCTCCCTCTTCCCCGAAAGCCCTACAAACCCGTAACCGGTCAAAATGCCACCTGTGGTATGGGAGCTAAGACGCTGCAGAGGCAGGGCCTTTTTCTCTCCTGGGGACTTCCCTGTCCCCCTGAAGAGCCGAAAGCTCAGCCCTCCCCAGGTGCCGTGGACGGGCTGTGGTGAAGGAACGTGGTGATACAGGCACCAAACACAAGGTCCACGAGGCACGAGCCTGGGAAAGTAGATTCTTACGTAGAAAAAGACATTGAAAATATTATCGGTGGCTCCTGCCAGAGGAGGCTGGTTTTGGTCCTCATTCCACTCTCATAAGCTGTATTACTCCGTATTCTTATAAAGAAATGTCTAATTGAAAACTGCTGACAAAGAAAAGTCTGCACTTGGGAAGATATGCTGGAGGCGGGAGGGGTCCTAGAGACTGGCCTGAGTGCTCGGCCTGAGGAAGGGGGAGCTGCCAGGTGGGAGCTGGCCTGTGGGTTTGCGGAGTTAAGTTGTATGTGTGATGTGGCTTCACGTGGAGCCTCCAGTTTCCATTTCTGTACACAGAGAAGTTTTATGTCTCCCTGTTTTCCTTCTGAGAACCGTTTAAGACTTCAGGACGTCGGCCTGAAAACCCACTTGGACCAGCTGGACCAGCAGATCAGTGAGCTGCAGCTGGACGTGCGCAGAACCTCCAGCGAGGCACCGGACAGCGACAGCAGGCCCAGCTCGGGTATGGCGCCCACTCGGGCCCTGGACCATCTGTCCCTCACCCCAGGGCGTGGCACTGCCCGGCAGGGCTGACATGGTGAACCCGCCTCTGTGCTCAGGCCATCGGAGGGTCAGGAGCTGTATGCGAGCCTGAAAGAGCACGTTATTGGAGAATACTGAAGATGAAATACTTTTAATACTTTTATTTAAATGCGCTTGGGAAAACGGGGAGAGAGAGGGAGAGAGTGGGTGCGTACATACTCGTTGTTTAATTGGAAAAATATTGCTTTTGATGGAGAAACCCCATGAGCTTCTCACCTGTCCTGGCTGAGACAGATTCTGTTTACGTTGAATCAGCATGGAGATTGTAAATAATAACTTTTATGTGACAGCAAAAGTATTTTTTTAAGTCAACAGTCTAAAATCAGTACGGTTTCCTCTCCTGCGGCCCTGTGCACCCTCCTTTCAAGGTCACGTAGCGATGGTTAGGGCCGTTCTGACCTTCATGGTCCTGGGCACATGGGCTTTCTCTCCAGATTCCAGGCTCAGACAGCAGCTCAGACGGCAAACCCAGACCAGCGTCTTCCCAAGTACAGTGTTCTCTGCCGTGTCTTTCTCTTTTTTCAGTTTGCAAAATCCTGTCACGGTCTGGGTTGTCAATCACGTAGCAGGGCCGGGCCGGGGGACCTCCCCAAACGCTGCCCCTTCTCTGGTGGCTGCCCCAGATGAGCTTGGCAGGCACGAGGAGGGGCGGGGGAGGATGCCAGGCTCCCTCTTCCGGGGCTGGAAGCCGGAGGTCACACGGGGGGAAGTGAGCCACTCGCGGGATGAGCAGGTGGTGGGCAACAGGAGACACTGGTGGGGAGGCGTCCTTGGCATTCCGGCCCTGGCCCCTCCTCTCCCCCGGACCCGCTTCCCTGAGACCCCCAGCCCCTCAGCGCGGGCCGCCCAAACCACACCGACAGCCTCTGCGCCCCTGTGCAGGCTTCTACGAGCTGAGCGACGGCGGGTCCTGTTCCCTGTCCACCTCCCGCACGTCCGTGTGCAGTGACTGCGTGTCCTCCTCTCTGGGCGCTGTGCTGCCTGCCACCCCGAAGCCCAGGCCCAGCGCGGGGGACTGCCGGCCCCGGTCAGCAGATGAGACCACAGTGTGTGGGGTCCCCCTGACTGCGTGGGAGCCCCAGGCCAGTGAGGGGGGCACCGGCCAGCTGCTGCAAGGCGAGTTCCGGCCCCGTCCAGTGTCCACAGGTAAGGGGAGGCGGGAGCGGGGGCGGCACCAAGCCCCATACAAGGAGGGGGGTGGCCCCCGAGCCCCATACAAGGCTCCATACAAGGAGGGGGGTGGTCCCCGAGCCCCATACAAGGAGGGGGACGGTCCTCGAGCCCCATACAAGGAGGGGTACAGTCCCCGAGCCCCATACAAGGCTCCATACAAGGAGAGGGGTGGTCCCCGAGCCCCATACAAGGAGGGGTGCAGTCCCCGAGCCCCATACAAGGAGGAGGGCGGTCCCCGAGCCCCATACAAGGAGGGGGGCGGTTCCCGAGTCCCATATTTTCTGTGGGCTTTTTTGGGTTTTGGATGGAGGTAGGCATCAAACGCCCACCTGTGTTCCTTGTAGCAGGGCTGTTGCAATAAGAGGCTTCTCGTCTTATTTAAAATGAGCATCCTTTCACACCCTTCCACGGCCTTCATGGCCGCTGCCGGGGACTAGGGTGGGAGCAGCGCTGCAAGTGGACATTGAGAGAGTTCAGTTCACATGCGGTTCCCCCCACCGACCAGGGAAAAGCCTTTCTTTTTCTTCAGAGTGTCCCCAAAGGAAAAGATGCATCTTATTTCTTATGCTAGACATGGGCCGTTAGGATCCATGGGTTTTCTTTCTTGCACATCTGTGAACGCCTCAGGGAAGGTCTGTTCCGAGACCTTGTCCCGATGGCCATGTGGTCACCGGCGCCCCATCTCCCTGGGCGTCCTCCGCACCTTTGGTGAACAAGGGCAGGAACTGAACGTTAGGGTCTAGGACTCACCTTCTAGGCTGTGGCTGGAAGGAACGTGATGGGAGCCGGGTGATGGGACGTGTACAGCGGACACCAGCGTGTCCAGGCGTGGAACATGCAAGGCCAGGGCCTTGTCCTGCCGTGGGGGAGGGCCTCGTGCCCCAGGGTTGTGCTTGCTTCTTCCCTTATTTATGTTCTATTCTTTTTCTCCTTCCCAGGTGACCTTGAAAGAGTCCTGCCGGCTGAAGTGGGGCTCCAGAAAGCCAGGGCACACGCCAAGGCCACTTCCTTCCTCTGCCATGGCATGGACCCCAAGTACCAGTGTGACCTGGTGTCCAAGGGGGGCAGGGAGGTGTACCCATACCCCAGCCCCCTGCACGCCGTGGCTTTGCAGAGCCCCCTCTTTACTCTGACCAAGGAGACAGTGCTGAGCGATGGCCACTCGCCCCCCAGTCAGCCCCTCCCTGGCGCCACAGGTCCGAGCTCCATTCGGACTGGACTGGTCCTCGAAGCTGGCCCAGCCAGCGCCTACATAGAGAGGCTGCTGCGACTGCAGGGCCGAGGGCCCCCTGCGAGGGGCAGTGTGGGTGAGCGCGGACCCCCAGGACAGGAGGCGTCCCTATCCCCGCAGGGGCTCGGGGTCCGGGGGGCGGACAGTGAAGGTGGCTTGGAGAAGCCGGTGTGCGCCCGGGGGAGAGCAGAGGTGGGAGGGGAGGCCCAGAGCGGGGCTGCCCATGGGGACAGCCTCGAGCAGCCGGGGCCTGTGCCCCTTGTACATGCCCTGCACCCCAGCAGCCGTCCAGAGGAGGGCCCCAGACCCCCGCGCGGCTGCGTGCACTGGGAGGCCTGTCCAGGCTCCCCATGGCTGGGCTGTGGCCAGGCCCCCACTCCCTGCTTGCGGGGTCAGCCGCCAGCTCTCCACGGCTGGACGGGCAGAGGCAGGTCGCCGGGCAGGGGGGCGGGGGCGGAGGGCCCCCCTCGGGCCCCCGGACACTGTGTCCGCCCACACTTTGCTGCCAGAGGAGCGTCCCCCGCGGGGCCCCCCAAGGCCAAGCCTGTGAAGATCAAGAAGGGGGCCAGCGACAAGGTGCTGAGGCTTGGGGCACCGCAGCTTCAGTGGGGCGCCCTCGGGGGCCCCCGGCCGCCCCCTGAGTCGGGAGGTGGTCTCAGGAGGCCCACCCCGGCCAGGGCGGCGCCCGGCCGGTCCTGCTCTGAGTCCAGCCTCTACCCCGTGCCTGTCTTCATCCCCCTGCTGGTGGCCCGACCAGAGGGTCACCAGGTGTCAGCTCAGGCCTTGTTCCCCTTAGAAGCAGCCCCGCTGGTGGCAACCGGGGGGGCGGCCCGGAGAAAGCAGCGCAGGTGGCGGTCCTCCGTAGAGATCTCAGCCCGGGCCCGCCCGGACCCCAGCCTGGGGCCCCATAGGCCGGTGGCCCGGAGAGGGGGCGGCCCGCGGCCCGTGTGCGCCAGACCCAGGCCCGGGCTGCCCCGCCAGGACGCCCGAGCCAGGAGCGGGTCGGACGGCTCGGAGCGCCCGGCTGAGCGCGCGCCCCTCTTCCGCTCCACCGTCGCGGAGGCCAGCGGGGACGAGGCCAGCCGCTTCGCGGACGGGGAGTCCGGTGGCAGCACCTCGGAGGGCGGCGGCCAGGGCGGGGGGAGCTCCAGCCGGCGGGCCCCGGCCAGCTCCAGGCCGCCCCTGCCGCCGCTGCCCAGGCTGTGCCGCGTCAAGGCCCCCAAGGCCCTGAAAAGGACCCGCAGGTCCCGGCCGGCCGCCCTGAGGGTCATGGCCACGGTGTGAGGCCGCTGGGCGGCAGCAGGGCCTGTCCGGGCCCGGGAGCCACAGACACAGAGGGACCTTTCGTGGCCGAGGACCGGTCCAGCCTCGCACGGTGTTAGATGTGCAGGTCTGCATCATCTGGGCACTTTGCTTTCCCCCCGAAGCTGCCCTTTGAAACGAGTCCCCTCGGAGGAGATGATGGGCCCGTCCCTGGTGCCTCGCCCCGCAGGTTAGGCTGTGACTCTGGGCACGTCACCCCACCTCGGCCCCAGTGGAGACCTTCACCCAGAACTCTGAGACTGCAGATTTGTCGGGGCGCCGGCCTCCCAGCTGCCTGTGCCGTGAGCCCCGTGCTTGCTTCCCTGCATCCTGTTCCACTTGGGCCGGGCGCTCGGTGTACCCCAGCCTGTTGAACAGTTTCTCCCCAAAAGTGTTCCCTTTAAGAAATGGTTGCAGGACTGTGCTCTGGAAACTGGGTTGGACTATGAATCCAGGTCAGACCCTCAACATGAATAAACGGCCGATTATGCCTTTGTCTTTGCAAGTCAGTCTTTCCCTTTTAGCCTCCCTGCCCTCAGGAATGTAGTAGGTGCTCAACAAACCCTAATCCTTCCCCATCATGTGGACACTCTCTCACCCGAGGCGGGAAAATGCATTCCACATGAGTACACTCCACACTCTTCCCAACGCTCCTGAATTGAGCATAAAAATGCTTTGGAAAAGAAACCCTTTTATGGTGTTTATTTTTCAAAGGGAATTTCCCTCAACTTTTCAGGAAGGTAGGATTTTCAGGGAAGCTGCGTGCGGAGAGCAGCATCTCAGTGCTAGAAGCAGCTTTATCCTGAATTATTCACAGCTGCTCCTGAGGGCCTGGAGTAGAAAGAAGGC
>NW_006769874.1:1992831-1994811 GCF_000442215.2 Lipotes vexillifer | reverse complement strand
GGGGGGGGGGGCGCGGGGAACGCCTTCCGCAGTAGCCCACGTGGGGCTCCGGACCGCCGCAGCCCTGCCCTGGGACTAACTGCACAGCTGGTAGGAACTTTTGAAGGAAAATGATAAGAAAACAAGCTAAAATGGTAGTAGATCTTGTACTAGACGTTAGATATTCATGTAAGGAACAGCTAGTTTCAGGACGCACTTCAGAGATTGACATTTTTTAAAGATTAACATTTTAGAACAAAGAAGTCCACCTGTTTGACCTGGGCCGAGGCTTCCCAAAGTGAAGAAGAGTGGCTGCTTTCTGTCGCTCTTTCTTTCTGTCTCAAAAATGCAACCATTTCAAAGGGCCCAGAGCAGACTTTGAGTCTATCTGGATAGAATTCCCACGTGGGCTTCACAGAATCCGCTTACTAACAGGTGAAAGGGTCTTCCTGAGCTTTCTATAAAACTGTACTGATATTTGGAGGAAAACGTCAAACCCACCCATGGTGGAGGCTTTTGATAAAAGATAGTACACAGGGTATTTTCTTTAATGGTCTAAATCTCAACCGTGTGGCACAAGAGGCGATGGGAACCCAGTATTTGCCAGGGCTGCTGAGCAGGTGAGGGTCCTGGGAGAGGATCCAGAGCCAGGGTTCCGGCCCCGCCTCGGTCCCAGCAGTGTCCACAGTCTGTGCCCCTTGCCGGCCACCCCGGAGAAATGGCCGTGAAGCTCCCTTTACAGGGTGTGTCCTGCTCTGTTTGACATCATCTCTTGCGTCTGTTGGAGTTTTTCTCAATTCGGGGGCTTTGAATGCCGTATTTGGAAACTGCAGACTTCCTTCGTCCTCAGCAGGGCCCCCGTCCTTGTGTCACAGGAGAGGACCCTCAGGCTGTGTCTCTGGCCAGGATCATGTGAGATCAGTGCTGAAGGGGATGCAGTGGGTTCGGGCCCCTGGGGATTTCTGACAGTGTTTATCTTTCTCAGAAGCCAGGCTCCATTTCCTGATGATTCAGGTTCCAAAGCACAACCAGACAGGAATGCGTCCCCGCCCAGAAGATGCCGGGCCTCTCTGTCCAACCAGCAGACTAACGAAGCAAACTAATCGTGCCAACTACCCAAGCAAACTAACCATAAAACAGACTCCAAGCAAAATGCAACCGTGGCATCTGCGGACAGAGAGTGCCCTCAGTGATAAGATGTCAAATCAGTCATCAATCAGTCAATGTCCCTCCCTCCCTCCCTCTCTCTCTCTGCCTCCTTCTCTTTGATCCTCTCTCTGTCTGTCTCTCTCCGTCTGCCTCGGTATCTCCCCAGCCTTGCAGATCCCACCCCCCCCACACACACACACCACACACACGCACACACAACACACGCGCGCGCGCACACACGCACACACACACAACACCCACACGCGCACGCGCGCGCGCACACGCACACACATGCACACGCGCGCACATACACAACACCCACACGTGCATGCGCATGCGCACGCACGCGCACACACGCACGCACATACACAACACCCACACGCACACATGCACGCGCACGCACACACCTGTCTGCCCCAGCCCCGAAGCAACTTCCTCTCGCGTGCTCTTGCATTTACTCTCGGGCAGGTTTACAGTAAATAAATATGATTCTAGGTGCCATGTCCTCCCATCTGCCTGGGGCGCAGGTGCCTTTGCTTCCCCACAAATTCAGCAGAAGGACACAGCCCAGGGTTCAGGCCCCGCTGGGCCACAGTTAGCTATTATGAGGCCCCAGGCGTCTCCGTAACCTCCCCGGGTTTGCTTCCTCCTATAGAGTGAGGTTGTTTATGCCTCAGGGTTTGCCGGGAGGAGTACATGGAAGGTGTTGAAAACGGGCCCCGGTTCTGCCCGCTGACCACCACGTCGGGCTCCTGACAGGAGCCCAGGGAGGGGACCCTGCAGGCCGCAGAGCCGAGTGACTGGACAGCCCAGGAGGTCACGGTCGCAGAGTGGGCTGTGGGCAGGGAAAGA
>NW_006769874.1:1983404-1992790 GCF_000442215.2 Lipotes vexillifer | reverse complement strand
AAAGAGCACACAGAAGGTCAGACAGTCAGCGAGGGGCTCTGACCCACCCCGAGCATCACCCCGGCTCCGCCAGGCAGGCGGGCATCTTCCGTGGCAAGAACCTCGGGGGAGGGCTTTTTGGGGAAATACTTTAAAGCACAGAGTTAAAGTTGAGATCATCGGTGATAAGGAGGCAGAGTCAGTCCCCGACCCAGTCCTGAAATTACAAAACAGAGTCTAAGGGGCTATAAATTCAGGGAAGAAAAATATTTAAGGGCGGCAGAAGGTCCAGGGCAGAATGTGCAGAAAAACAAGATGAATTGAGACATTCCATTTATCTGCCTGCGTATTTTATATTTTTCGCATATTTTTCTTCTGAACAGATATGGTCGTAACTGCTCAGAGTGAAGGGAAAATGAGGCAGGAAACTCCCCTGCGCACAAGGTAGCTGTGACGTGGGGGAGGGGCGATTATTAGGTGATGGGTGACCCTTCACGTGCGTTTGAAGACAGATAAGCTGTTTCTTCATCCCTAAAGCCTTTTAAAAAAAGAGACAATTTACTGTTTGACTTTGGGGATCATTAGAAAGCATTTGTATCTTCCAGCGTGATTGAAACACAAATATTTTAGCAAAAAAGTAAATATATAAAAGGAGAAGCTAGTCCTTTCTAAGTATCAACGTCAAGCTAAGGTAGAAATTAAATATATAAGAATTGCTAATTCATAAGAATGAGGAAAAAAAGGATAATTATGTCAGAGAAGATACCCCAATTATTGCATCAAATCATACTGCAAAATTTGAGGAAACAGAATGTTTATCTTTTATGACCGACTGAATGTACTTGTCCCCCAAATTCGTATGTTGAAGCCCTAGCCCCCAGTGGGATGGCATTTAGAGGCGGGGCCTTGGGGGACTAATTAGGGCAAGATGAGGTCCTGAGGGCAGGGCCCCCAGCGGGATTGGGAAGAGGTCATGTGGGCACACGTGGCTGTACTTACAGGCCAAGAATAACACCAACCCCACTGGCACCGCCATCTCTAAACTCCTGTGAATTAAACCACCCAGCCCATGGTGTTCTGCTACAGCTGCCCCCTTTGTACGCACAGAAGAGAAAGTGGGAAGAGCTGAGAGAGCACTTAGGACCAGAGGAAAGAGAGGCTTACCTCCTGCATCTTCTTATGACCAGGAGGGTAGCTGAGCGACCTACCCGAGGCTGTCTTCATCCATCTGGTCAGACACATTCACTGAGCACCCACTGTCTCGGGAGCCGTGCCGCCTGCTGTGGGGTGACAGGAAAACACGGGGCGCCCGCGCTGGGGAAGCTTTGTGTCTCGCTGGAGAAAACAAGCACACAGCAAGGGCGACCAAGCAGCCCCTGAAGAGGCCAGTGCCCGTGCAGTGGGGCCCAAAGAAGCAGAGTTTGGACTCCGTGTGGACAGCGCAGTTAGAGGTTTAACTGGGAGAAGGCTGTGCTGCGCTGGGCTGGGCTGGGCTGGGGGGCTGAGGAGGGAAGAGGAGGGGGACGGGGCAGCAGAGGGGAGGGGAACGCAGGGCTGAGCAGGTGCCTGGAGCTGGGGTGGGAGGGACGCTGAGTGGTCCCGGCGGGGTGGACCCAGGGGGTCCAGATCCCAGCCCATATGTGAGAGGGGGTGGGCCACCATCAGTAAGCAGTGTCACTAGCGCCCGCAGAGTTGGGGCAGGTGGGGGATGGGAGAGCTTCCAGGGGAAAGGGGGCGCAGGTGTGATGGAAGTCAGGGGGCGGGGGAAGCTGGCAGGGTTACTGCAAGTGGCGCTCTGATGAGATGGGTGAGGGCGCACTTGGGGGTCCTCAGCTGGTCCTGAGCTGGAAGCAGGGACAGAAAGTCGAGCAGGTGTCAGTCGTAGGGCAGTCCTGCCCGGCTGAGGGTGCCGATCGTTGCAGCTGTTCCTGTGCAGCTTCCTCGTAGACGGCCTATGCAGACTGCAAGCCGGCTTCCTGTGGGTCTGACTCACGGGATGTTTACTGCAGACGAGGGGAGGTGGCCGAGGCTGAGGCTCCAGCCCCGTGTTCACAGGAGGTCTGGCCGCTGACCGGTGTGTGCTTGGTCTCTCCGAAGCCAGGAGAACCAGCTAGACTTGTGTTTGGAGAGGCCTGTGACCCAGCTGTGCTGAGATGGGTCTGAGGAGAGACAGGAGGTCCGGCCCCGGCCAGGGACCCGGGCAGGGGCGTGGCGGGGACCGGCGCCACGGCGAGAGGTGCTGCGGAGGGATGCACACATGGCAAGACACACGGCTCGTGGCCATTCTGTGGTCTGGGGGCCCGCGGTCTCTTGCAGAAGCCACCGAGGCAACAGTGGCGTAGAATCCAAGGACAGCTCAAGAGTTCTCCCAGTGTCGTTCATTTGCCCCGGTAAGGAATGAGAATTCTCACTGAAACAAGAACATATTCTTATCTCTGAGAGGAACATCCCTGTAGAAACAAGAATTTCTAATCAGAATCTTTTTCCATCTTTAAAATTTGACTCTCTTTTTAGTTTGTTATTCCCTTTTATTTTTTATTCCGTTTTATTTCCCTTTTTATGTTTCCTTCAGCCATGGTCTCCTAACCGAGGATAAAATCCACAGCAAATCCACAGTTAACAAATCATTAACCCTATTGTACTTTAACTTCATTTTCCTTAATTATTTTCCTCCATCTCCGTGCCCTCGTCCCATCTGGGGACACATGCTGGATTTTCAAATTCGGTCTCTGGGACACACTTCACCTCCTGGGTGACAGGCGACAGCGGCAGCATCTCCGGCTGGTGACAGTAGTGGTGTCAGTCCCTGCTAACATGGCAGCATCCCCATCGCCAGTCTTGTCACGGCTGCACATCCCGGGTTGGCATCCTTGCTGACAGAGAAGGAGGAGGAGAAAGCACACCTGGAGCCTGGAGGACCAGAGGCCAGTGCAGGGGGCTCAAGTGGACCACAGCGCGTCCACACGTGTGCACAGCGGAAGCCCCTTCCGCTCCGGTCCCCCCAACCAAGGGAGCCCTTAGGCTGTCTGTGATGAATAAAGTCACTTCTAATCCCTAGTGATGCAGAGCAGTGCACAGCGAAGGGGCTTATTAAAGTACTAAGTACTCAGGCTGATCCCCGGAGGCTAAGCGAGGATTTCCATCCTGGCCTGAATAGGTCTGGTACCCACCAAAGCCCGGGCACTCCTGCTGTGTAACTTTGCAAAACGCTTCTGGCAGCAGCTCTCTGAGCCACGTCTGGAGGACAGCCGGTCCTCAGCGAAATAGCGTATTGTCCCCGTCATCTAATCAGCATCTGTATGATCCGGATGGTCCTGGAAGACACCACAGCCTTCCGCATCCTTCACAACACCCGACGTTCCTGCTGCTTTTACGCCGCTTTCCTGGGTCTCTGAGATCAAGTCTTGAAGCAGCCCAGCACTACAGAAACTTCCTTCAGGGAAGGTTTGTGTCTGATGCACAAACGAGTCGCTGAAAAACCGTCAAAACACAGAATCTTCCTCTGGGACATTTACAAGGATGGCATCAGAGCGCGCACACAGAGGAATGCCTCCCTGTGGCGACCACGTACGTCTGTGTGCTGACAGATTCTGGACTCAATTCACTAAGGGTGCAAAGCAAACACATCTGTGTTTGGGGTGATCAGCCTTCATGATTTGCTCGACGCTGTAAACCAACGCTTGTTTTGTCCGACTCTGGCAGGGATCGTGAGACTGGCGGAGGGATTTCACCTCACTCCAAGTTGCAAGATTCAGGTGATGATAATAATAGTCCCTGGAGTCGAATTTCATTGAAATTTCATTTCTATTTATTTATTTGCTGTCAAGTATCTTTTTATTTTGCCACAGTTCAGACTGTTGGAAACATTGGAATTGTTAGGATCTGGAGTTGAGCGGATCCACAGAGTTTGCTTGTATTTAAGCCTGTTCAGAGCTCTTGTACGTTCCCCCGAAAAAGATCATGCACAGCTAGGAAAGGCAACGAAAACACATGAAAGAAACTTCCTTGTGTGTACACCTCCGGCACACGTCTTCAGGAGGCTGTAGAAATCCAAACCAACCACTTGATTGTCTGGGGAAACTAGGACGATATTAGAAGCCCGTTTAATATGAAGATAGTACTTTTACATATAATTAAGGAAAAAGAGTTTATCATAGAATTCTTAGGAGCCATTGGCTGAGAGGGTGTCAACTGTCTGGGTTAGGAGAGATATTAACTCAGATTTATAGCGTAGTTGGCCATGGCTGAGGTGCGGTATCTGCTATTTATTATTAACAAGTGTCTATGATTAACGGTTAATGTTCACACATTGCTTCCCCAGGGTCTGCCTTTGACAGGACAACTCCGTGAGGTCGACAAGGTGGGCTCTTACACCGACACCATCTTTGAAAGCTGAAGGATCTAAAGCAAACAGGTGAGTGGAGAGCCAGGTCACCCCCAGCCATCTTATCCGAGGTCAGGCCCGTGGCTGCCCACTAGACACCTGCCAGGCCCATCAGGCTCACCGGTAGCCTCCACCAGGTACCACAGAGACTCCCACCACTGGACTCGGAGAGAAGGGAAGGTTCTCGGGTCACATCCGGCGGCTGAGGCACAGGGCCCAGGCCTTCACATGCTGCTCGGGGGCTCCCCACGCTGGCCAGGCCTGAACTGACCTGCCCACTCCTCTGACGGCGGGCGTTAGGTTGGACCACAGCGGTGCCCCAGGGAGTACCTTTCTGTCTTCTGTCCACGGGAGCAGAAGGGCTCCCCGCAGACAGGGCCACAGCTTTTGCAGGAGTTTCCCAAGTGGTTGCAGGAGTTTCTGTGGCTTCTGTAACCTTTCCCTCAAATTCGGGGGCTTAAAACAGCACAGATTGACTGTCTTAAGGTCCTGGAGGTTTGGGTCCTGAATAGGTCTCACGGGGCTCAATCCAGGGGTCAGCAGGGCTGTGGCTCCTTCTAGAGAGTCCAGGGCAGAGTCAGTCCCTTTCCAGCTTCCACAGGGGCCCGCGTTCCCCAGCTCAAGGCCACTCCAGCGTCCACAATGCCAACACCTTCAGGCTGAGTCCTCTCACACCACCGTCCCTGGTTTCCTCTCTCTCTGCCCCCTTGTCCACTTGTAAGGGCACCTGTGATTACATAGGGCCCATCTCGAGGATCCAGAATCATCTCCCATCTCAGGTCTGCAGACCAGCGCACCTCATTCCCCCTTTGCTCTGAGAGGTGACATATTCGCAGGCTCCGGGCACGAGGACGTGGACATCTTTGGGGGCCGTTATTCTGCCGACAGCAGAGGTTAGATTTCACTCCCCCAGCAGAGCGTGTGACTCCCTATTTTCTCACTCCTTGCCAAGATTTTGTGTCACTGGACTCTGTGATATTCCCCATCTGATGGCTATGAAATGGTGCTTGGTTATGGTTTTAATTCTTGTTTCTCTGTTTACAAGTGAGCTTGAACATCTTTTCATATTTTTATTGGCCTTTCACCTTCCTTTTGTGAATTACCTGTACATATCCTTTTGTCCCGTTTTCCTAATTTCTTTTCACTGATATGTAGGAGTGTTTATAATGTAGAGACTAATTCTTGGTCACCGATAAGACATAGGTGTCGCAAATATCACTTCCCAGCTGACGATGGTCTTTAACTTTGCTTGTAGATTTTTTTGCAGAACACAAGGTTTTAAATCAGTGTAGACAAACGTGTGAATCTTTTCACTTATGGTTTGTGGATTTTTAAAAATCTTATTCATAGAATTCTTCTTTTGTATGATATTGCAAAGATCTTTTTATATTTATGAAAAGTTTAAAATTTTTGCCTTACCACATAGGTCTGTAGTCCACTGGTATGTGCGTGTGTGTGTGCATGTGTGTGTGAAGTTCTCCTAGTTTTGCATGTCCGTCTTCCATGATGACTTCACCCCATCATGGACAAACCCCGTCTCCTCCCCCGCGTCCTCAGCTCTGCTCCCTGAGTACCCTCGCAGCACGCATGGGAGTATCTTTCTGGAAGGGTATCTGTTCTGGTCCCTGTTCAGCCTTCCAACCTCCCAGGACCACAGATAAATTCTACGCCTGTTATTAAGTGCTGATTTCTACTATTTGGCCAATATCTCAACTTTTCTTTTTCAAAGTTGTCTTGGTCATTTGGGCTCTTTATTCTTGCATGTGAATCACAGGGTTACCTTGTCAAGTTCTGTGAGAATCCTCCTTGGAATTTCAATGGAATTGCATTTAAGTGTGTAGATTAATTGGGGGGTACTGCCATCTTTATGATAGAGTCTTACTGTCACTTACCGTTTTTGTCTATTTTATGTATCTCAGTAAATTTTAAAATTTCCTCCTTAAGGTTTTGCCCATTTTTGTTACATTTATCACTACGTACCTTTTTTCATATTATCAATGAAATTGGAATTTTAATTTACGTTTTATAATTATTGAGTGCTCCGTGTGCGTGTGTGTGTGTGAACGTGTATCTGTCTTTTATTCAGCAATCATCTTGAACTCCCTTATTAGTTTTAAGAGTTTTCCTGTGGCTTCTCTGGGATTTGCCCTGGATCGTGTACAGCCAAAACCAGTCGTGCTTGTTTGGGCCCAATAAATATACTCTGCTTTCCTACCCAGGTTCTGAAGCGGCTAAAAAATAAGCCAAAATCCAAGCAGCCGGAGATAGTAACATCAGCTCTATTTGAGAAAAAGCTATTAGAGAATATATAACATCTACAGACAAGTGGGCTTCCCAATAATGAACCCCCAATCAGCAGATGTGCCCCCTGGTTATCAGACCCCTGGCCCTTCCCTGGGATTAGGGCCTAACCACTTGGCTGACCACATGTCTTTGGAAGGTGAGGGGCCCACATTCCCTGGGACAGATGGCTTCCCAGGGGCCGGGGGAGGTGACAGCCAGGCCTCATGCAAAATAAAACTTCGGAGCCCTGTTCAATTCCACGGGCCCCTCCAACTTGTCAGGATGTTTATTTGCCATTTAACGTTATTCCATGTACGGAAAAATTAAAAAGTTATCTTACTATGGCATGAATGTGGCCGCTCGTGTTTATATTGTACGACCGGTTTCTAAGGTAAACACAAGAATACTAACTGTGCAGGCACTTACTGCAGTTACACAATCTATACTTTGCAGTTCACCGTGCTGTGTGCACAGCTCCCAGCCCCTCCCGGGCGCACTGGTGAGTGAGGACAGACCCAAGGGAAAGGCATCCGTGGGCGCCCACACTCCCCTCCTTCCCTGGCATCATTTTCAGTATTAACAGAGAGAAGTTCTTAGGACACGTGGCCTTTGTTCCACAAAAGCACAGGTTGGAGAGGAAAGCGTGGGCTCTCGGGCCATCAGTGCCCAGGTACTGGGTCGTTACCTTGAACCCCCACCATCGAAGGCCCCCAAGTCCTGTGCTCACAGGCATTGTGGCTGCTCTGTGCCAACCGGGCGGCGAGAACCATAGCAGACACCTTCAGGCTCCATGTCCCCCGGATGCAACACAGGCCAAGACAAGATGGTTAACAAAGGAGCGTTTGTCAATGGAGTCACCTCTGCCTGGAAGGAAGGGTTTGGTGAGGAGAAAGGTGCGAGAGAGAAGGGTTTCTCCCTAACAAACACCGGCTGTAAATCTAGCCCCGCATTTTCGATTTGTTTTTCTAGCGTCACTCTGCCCGCTGGGACCTCCAGGGCCATGTAAACAGCACCCAGAAAGCAATAGAAAAAAAGGTTAATGAGCATTCTTGTACCATTTTAAAGAAAGTTTTTCTAATAGCTCACAATTGTTTTGTGGTTTTTGGTAAATACGTTATTTTTAGGTTAAGGAAAACTTCTCTTCTGATTTGAATACACAGATATTATTGGAAAATGGTGTGAAATTTTAATATTTTTTAGATTATCATGTTTTTTTCTCCTGTCATCTCTTAATAAAACGAGTTGCATTAATAAAATGTTAACCCAATCGTGCATGCATGGAATGAACAATATTGGCTGTGAAGATTTTGTTTACACTTGTAAATCATTTTATCGTGGAAAGTTTTAAACATATACAAAAGGAGAGAGAATAGGACTTCCAGAATGCCCACAGTGTGGTTTCAACACTTGTCTTTTCGTCTGTACCCCACCCGCGTTCCCACCACCACTCAGACTTCTGCCAAGTCCAGACGTGAAATTATTACATGGGTGTTTTGTTTTGTTTTTTTTTTAGTGCCTTGCTGGAATCAGTTTGCTGATATTCTGTTCAGGGTTCTGTCTTGTGTTCATAAATGAGATTGGCCTATAAAATCCTTTTCTTGCGCTCTGCCTGTCTGGCTGTCACACCAATGCTCTTCCAGCCCCCGGGATGCTCTGTGAAGGATTCCATCTTGTTGGATGTCAGGAAGCAGTGTATGAAAGGCAGGAATCCCTTGTTCACTGAAGGGCTGGTACACCTGACCTGTATCATCACCTGGGTATTGTACGGGGGGTGGATTTTTCAGAGCTGGTTCACTGTCTTCATGCTTTTGTAAGTCTTGTCATGTTTTCTATAGCCTTTTGAGTCAGCTGGCAAATGTATACTTTACTAGGAAATCTTCCATTTCATCTAAGTGTTTAGATTTACTAACATAGATCTGTTCATGATTTTTCCCTTAAGATTTTTAAACGTAATTATTGTGTACGGGGCCACACTAGCTTTATTTGCGTTGTTGTCTGTTTCTGCTTACCCTGGTTTCTGTCCCTGTTCAGTCCTACCAGAGGCGTAGCGATATTATTCATTTTGTCAAAAAGAAATTGTTTTTGTCTTTTAAAATGTTTTTGTCTGTTGGACGTTGCCAGAGGTGGATAAATATAACCCAGGTTTCCAAAGAACCCGTTTAATTGGTTCTGGTGCTCTGGACTCTCCCTTCCTGTCCCATTTCGTTAATCTCTGCTCTCACTTTTCTCCTTCCCTCCTTTGTGTCTTCCCTGGGCTTGTGCTGTGGCCCCCATGTTCTGTGCTCAGCTGAGGCTCAGTCTCACACCACGTTAGCTAAATGCTGCCACTTTGAGATGCAGTGTGTTCCTGGTGCCGATGGGCAAATGTTTCTAGTTTCCATTATTCCTTCTTCTCTGTGAATTACTCAGAAGGCCTTTAAAACCTTCCAGACAGAAGGGGTCTTGTGTGTTGTCTGTTTGTTATTCATCTCTAATGCATTGTGAAGTCCAAGAAGCAGACTTGACTTCGAGGATTCTTTGGTTTTGTTGCTTTCGGTTCCCGTTTGTTGGGACCTCTCTGCGGCAGCCTTGGGCCAGTTTTCGGAGACCCTCCATGTGCACCTGTCTGGGGCAGGGTTTCACCTGCATCCATGAAGAAGTGAGTTCTTTGAGTCACCTGAGTCTCTGGAGGAGGTACAGTGACATGTGCCCTGTGACTGTGGATTTGCTGGTTTCCCCTTCTGCTGTGCACAGTTGAAGG
>NW_006769874.1:1947657-1983394 GCF_000442215.2 Lipotes vexillifer | reverse complement strand
GCACTTTGTTTGCCTGCTGAATGGTTCTTTTCATCACTACACGCTGACGGCTCACTTCCCTAATAATGCTTCTTTCTTTAAAATCTGTTCATACTGTCACATTGTCACAACCCCGTTTCTCTATGCTCTGTATTTCCCAACAGATCTACTTACATCTGTCTACTTTCAACCCTTCTGTGATGCTATGTTTTACACACGTTCTGTCCCTCATATATTAATGGCTAATTAGGTCCATTTACAGTTACTGAGTTTACTGAATCTGTTTCTAACGATTCATGTTTTCAAATTACAAGACTTTTCTCTTTGCTTTATGATAGTTTGATACTTTATTTTTCCATTCTGCCTATGAGTTGGAAAAGATGTATACATTAAAATATAACCTCTCTTATTTCGGTGGTTACCCTTCGTATTCTGACATACACTCTTGCTTAAGAAAATTTAAATTTAGCAACGATTTCTTTTTTCCTCTCATATGATGCAAATACCACAGACTCTGCTTTAAACCCTTCCCTTCCTGTCCGGTCCTCGACGCTGTTAGTCACTGCATTTCAGCTGCATCTTGTGTACGTCTCCCCCATCAGACGTTACAGTTGCTTTGCGTGGTCCAGTCTTGTCTGGAATCACTGCATTTACCATGTATTTGATCAACATCGCTTCCTGCGCGCACTGTTTCCTTTCGGTTTCATTGTCTTTTTTCCTCCAGATGAACACATCTTTCAGAAGTTTTTCCACTGAGGGTTCATGACCTCACTCTTGGTTTGGCTGAAGTTGTCTTTATTTCACTCTCAGTCTTGAACAATCACTGACCTGGATGTACACTTGTAGACGGACAGCGACATTCCCTCACCGAGTTCATGCCGTCACGTCACGGCCTCCTGGTCTCTACAGTCACAGTTTCCTCATTTTGATATATATGTGACTATATATTATAATCAAAAGCATTTTATAATTGTATAAAGTAATAATACTGCTTGTAAATGAGGATGCCTTAGAGTTCATGAAATACGGCTTCACCGATAAACAGTCTGTGGCTTCTCTATTTTTCTTTGTAGGGAATCTCTCTGTCTCTCTCTGTCTCTCTCTGTCTCTCTCTGTCTCTCTCTGTCTCCTCTTCTCTTTTTTGTAAAGATTTCTTTCCTTTTCTTCTGTTCTTTCTTCTCTCTTTTCACTTTTTTCTTTAATTTTCTCATGCATTCACATTTTCTTAGGATCTCTGCCATATATTTAAATTTTTATTTTATTTTATTTTATTTTTTGCGGTACGCGGGCCTCTCACTTTTGTGGCCTCTCCCATTGCGGAGCACAGGCTCCGGACGCGCAGGATCGGCGGCCATGGCTCACGGGCCCAGCCGCTCCGCGGCATGTGGGATCTTCCCGGACGGGGGCACGAACCCGTGGCCCCTGCATCGGCAGGCGGACTCCCAACCACTGCGCCACCAGGGAAGCCCATATATATTTAAATTTTAAAAATGCTTTCTCCCAAGGAATTCTTTGTCTTTGCAGCAGAAGCCCCTTCAGCTCATTCCGCCTTTTTGTGAGGATGTTACTATGTTTAATTAGCCAATTTTTCCACCTTGGCACTGCTGAAGTTTGGGGCTGTATGATCCTGTGCACTTTAGGGTGTTTAGCAGCATCCCTGGCCTCTACCTACTAGAGGCCACTAACCACGCCCAATAGTCATGACTCTGAATATGTCTCCAGACATTTCCCAGGGACACATACTCACCCCCGGCGAGAACCACGGCACTAAAACCGCAGCAGAGGCCATGGCCCTCTGCGCAGACAAGGGGTCCACTTCACGTGCAGTGACTCTTGGGCACACATGTTGTCCCGTCCTGGGTACTTAGTACACATCTAGCACACGTTTTCCAGTGACTGGCACAGAGCTGACGCTTGTGTGTGATAATCCATCTCAGGGCGAAAGCTTTTCCCCAAAGAGGTTTTCCTTCAGCCTTTGACAGACTCCCTTCTGCTTATGACCAGAGGTTTCCTATTTCCGAAAACAGGGAGATAAAAGCAAAGAGCATTTTTCTAACCTAATTCCTAGGAGCAAACTCTTCCACTTGCAAGGAGAACTCTCCTGAGTGACCGTCGCGGTTGTGCTGTGACTTCCTTCGACTTCGTCCACTGCTGTGCTGACTGGGGTCACATCTGGGGATCCAGGGCCTCAGAGAGCATCAGTCCAACCCTTGACTCCGCAGAAGAGATCTGAGGGCCGGAGAGGTGGATGGGACTTGCCCATGGCCACAGAGAGGAGCAGAGCCACTGGCCCGCCCTCCCCGACCCCAGGCTGGGCTGTCCTCTCACCACGCCGGGGCAGGAAGCCAAGCTAGGTTTTGGATGGGTTGGTTTTTCATAGGTTCGCTTCCCCAGTGTGTGGGCTGACATTTTAAATCTGCAAACAGGACTAGGGCAGGGCAGACATTTGCTGATGTACCAGAGGCGTCAAAGCCAAGGATGTGATAAGCAGAAATCAGCTCCAGGTGAATAAACATGTTATAACTAAAATCAAGACAGAAGTACACTCGAGTAAAGGAAAAAAAGGAAAACTTTGAAGCAAATTATCACCTCTACCTATGTATCTATGCATCCACCTATGAATCGCCCTGTGTAAGTACCTGTGTGTCTACCTATGTATCACCCTATGTAACCACCTATGTGTCTACCTACGTATATCACCCTATGTATCGCCCTGTGTAACCACCTATGTGTCTACCTATACATCTATCTGTGTGTCTCCGGGCTTTGATTAGAAAGGGAAGAATGGTGGCATCTCACTTGAGGCCGTCCTCGAGGTCAGGCAGCCCCAGCCCCTCGGTTCAAAAGTTAATAACATGAGGAGCTGCCTGATGCCCACCACCATGCCGTTCCCAGGGAGGCTGTGTTTAAGGCAAACAACGAAGGACGAGAACAGAGTGTTTGGAGCGCTGACGAGAGTCCCAGCAGCAGGCGGGATGACAGATGTGTGCACACGCGCCCACAGATTCTGTCTCGGCCCTGCTGCGTGGAGGTCACAGCTGCGAAAGGGGTTGCGTACGTTCGCTCCCGGGGTGACCTTTCCTGGCCCCTTCCCACCCACACCAGGTCATCTCTTGGCGCCATTTGTCCTGGAACCTCAGGGCCGTGCTGTCGGGGGGCCGGAATTCTGGACACATCTGTGCTCAGGTGGGAACGGCCTCTCTGGGCCTCAGGTTACAGGAAAGGGGCGTCCTTCTGTCGGTGGCTGATGTGGGGCCGGAGGTAAAGCAGCACCAAGTCTCCGTCTTCAAGCATAAAAGTCCCTGCGGCAGAGAGGGCAACACGGGACGGGAGGCAGGTGATGGACAGGGCTCCCGGGTCCCGGTGGCGACTGAGCACGTGGCCTGGCCAGTGATGGCTCGGAGCTCCCTGCCCGCCACGTCCTGGCTGGTCCTCAGCCTGCTGCAGGGACCCACCCACAGCAGCTACAAGAGCAGGTTACACCAAACGCGCGACGTTGGCCGTGGTTATCTGTGCAGTAAGACTAGAGCTGCTCTTGTTTCCGTGATTCTTTCTTTTTCAAATATATTAGTTTGTTTCCCTCTCTCAAACTTCCTCTAGCACCAGCTTCGCCCTCAGCCAGAGGCACTACTCGTAACTCCCAAAGCAGGATTTGAAAACCCACAGTGGAACCTTGGTATTGAAAGTCAGGTTCTATTAAGAAGCAAACCTGATTCCTAAATTCCAGAAGCCTCAGTGTGTCCCGCAGGACACACACGGGGCCCCACCCGCTAGAGGGGGCAGGGGTTCTAGCTGCTGAGAGAGCTTTTGAGTCATCGCCAACCTGGTTGTTATGGTTGAAAAGCAGTTTTCTAGAAGTGGAAACAGAGAGAAAAGCAGGTTTCTAGAAGCTGAAGCAGAAAGAGAGGGAAGTCAATCCAACACAAGGCCAAAGAGAAGTTGGACGTCGGAGGTGGACGCTGCCCCTGGAGCTGTGTGACTTTGGGAAAGTCGCTTAACCTCTCGGAGGCTCATTTTCCTAGTTCACAAATTGAGGATGCTCGTAGTTTTCGTATAACTTTCAAAAGCAGCCTTAGATCCCGTGCTGTACCTGCCCCCCAGGAAATGGTGAGGGCTGTCGCCAGGCTTGGTCTTCTTGGAACCCCCTGTAAGATTCTGGGTCTGAATATAGGTTCATCTGATATTTACCATTTGTACACCCAAATAATGAAATACTTGCAAGTTGGTTCCCGTGCAAAAGAAATAGGGTTTCCATACTGAGTCAATGATATTGATGAGGTTTTAAAAATCCACATTGGCCGTCTACATCAGATAACCCTAAGGGGCTTCTTTTGAAGTGAAAAGGCCTCTCTGTGTGTGTTTCTCACTGGGCTGGGTGTTGATTGCCTGCGGCCCAGCAGGCGTCTGTCCTGCTTTTACAATCAGCGCCAGGCAGCTTTTGAAGCGGCAGAGATGCCTCTAGGGTTTATCTGTGAGGCCCCGTTGTATCCCACCTGGTTATTTTTAGAGCTGGCTGGAAAAGAGATCCGTCCAGATTCAGTGCCCAGTAATCAGGGTGCACGCATGGCGTCCACTTTCTAATGGATTCCACATGATCCCGAGCAAAGTTTTCTCCCTGGATAAATCACTGAGCGGGAAGGACTTTAGACTTTTCACGCCGGCCCCAACCTTCCACAAACGTGCACAGCCTCTCATGCCCCGGGCTCTGCTGGGTGCTGATGAGCTGGGGATCCGACAGTCCTTGAGGGGGCCAGAGGGGCGGTGCCTACCTGGGGGACCTAGGACTCTGAAGCAAAGCAGCACCGGCGGGCGGGCGGGGCGGGGCTCCGCATCTTGCTCAGTGGTTCCCTGACCCCCGCCGCCCCCCACCGCCCTGGGGACCCAGCTGACGCACCCCCCGCCCTGTGGGTTTGCTCCCTCTCTCCGTTTGAGGACTACCGTAGTCTAGTTCTCGGCCTTCTCTCTCCCCAGAGTAGAAAAATGGGCCAAGCATGGACTGACGGCAGGAGATGGAGGACCGACTGAGCCTGAGGGGAGCTGAACTCTCCCCCGTTACAGCCGCTGTCCGAGCGCGGCAGCCCCTTGGCTGGGCAGGGAGCAGACGTCCATCGCTGACCGGCATCCCTCACCACGGTCCCCAGGCCACCACCCCCCCACCCCCGCTCAGGGGGGGCCGGCTCCCTCCACCCCACGGGGGCACTGGGCATGTTCGCCAGCGGGGCGTGGGTACGCCTGGTCCTCTGAGTGGCCTCAGGTGGACCCTGGAGGCTCTCAGGACCAGAGGCAGCCCCTTTCCCAGCCGAAGAACGTTCTGGAGGGGAAGCCCACGGCTGGTGTGGCCCGTTGCTCTCCCACAGCGGCCTCTGCTCCCCGGGGGCTGGATGCCAGGTGCCTCCACACAGATGCATGTCCGACATGTTATGAGTCTGCCTCTTGGGGCGTTTTCCCAGCCATGGGAAAGGAGTCCCAGGCTTAGCACCTCTACACAAGACCCAAGAGTCCTAGCACGCGTGGGAGCGTCTTCGTCCACCCGTTGGCTGAGGTCTCTGCTCCCCGCGGGGGAGCCGCCGCTTGCCAGGCCTGGATGGGCAGTGGGCTCATTGGCGGCAGCTTCGTCTTTCTGGGCATCCACCATCTTCTGCCTTTGAGCTCCGGGGACCCTGCCACGGGGGTGGTCTTGACGGGTGGTGCCGGTCTGTCTGCCACCAGGAGAACAAAGGGACTGGACACGTGGCCCGGGCGTGGCTAATGAGACCGTGGCCCTGAGCAAGAGACCCAGCCCCAGACACGACGGGACAGAGGCTCTCTGCTGGGTCGTCCTTCAGTAGTGGGGCCTGAAAAAGAGGAAGAAACTTATCAAAATGAAAATCAGCAAACACTTTAGCCAAAGGTGTGAGATATCAGGAATGTCAATCAATGAAGTGGAAGCCAATGAAACGTGTGCAGGTGCCACGTGGTGGCCTCCACTTGACGTGGGGCTCAGACGGGGTAGACGTCACAGAGCTAATTTATCAGGACGGCAAAGGAAACCAAAGAAATGTAAGGAATAAATACGTCAAACAGAGATCCGCTTTCTAACATTGAGCTGTGAGTAGACGCAATGTTGTGCATTATGTGTTAGGAACTTTCTTTACTTGCCTCAGGGCAATGCCAACCATGGGTCCTACTCATCTTTTAGAAGCAAAGTTAATCATTATTTTTAAAGCTTTTATAGGACATAGTAAGAGACAAATCTTTGGTAATAGTTCTGGCACTCGAAAGTGGAAAATAATTGGAGAGAATAGCTCGATTTCTTCAGAAACTCAGGACTTATTTTCTTGTAAAATCCATCAGATGGAGGTGAACCCGAACTACATAACCTTTCAAAACCGGGATTTCATGATATCATGACAGAAGGAGGGCTTTGACGTGTCTCTAAATTTCTGTAGCGTGGACACAGGACGGCCAGTGCCAACCTTGACCACGTCACCCCTCACGTCCCCTCGTCCATCCGCCCGGCCCTGGAGGCCCTGTGAGCTGAAGGAAAATGTCCAGCTGTCCGTCCCTGGGGTCACCTCTCAGGCCTGACCACAATCACAGAGAACAAGAGGGCGCCTGGGGCTCTGGGTGACACGGGGACTACAGGGGACCCCATGGCTGCAGAGGCCCCAGGACGGGGTGAGCCGTGAAAGCCCCTTGTCCTTGGAGTCTCCACAGCCCCACACAGAGCCCTCCTGCCCAGGCGTCTGGGCCAGGCCCGGGCCGGTCCCCAGGCCTACGGGCCACCAGAGTTGTCACCCTGCAGCCAGGAAGTCAAGGCCGCTCTGAAACCATGGGGGCCTGTTCCAGCAGAAGGTGAGAGAGGACACAGTAGGAAGTGGACTAAACGAAAGACGCTCCCTCCTCCCTGGAAGGGACCCAGATGCTTCCAGAGCTGTCAGGCGGAGCTGCCAATCACACAAGGATCCTCCCTCCCCAGCCCAACACCCTGCGCTCCCTGCAGTGTCACCCGGAGAAGATCCTGTCTCTCAGCCTCAGTTTCCACTGCTGTGCAGTGGAGATGGTGATGCCCTGCTGGGGTGAGTCTGGGGGGTGGGGTGGGGGCCCGGGCCTGCTTCTCTCCTGCTCGGGGCAGGGGAGGCTTGGCGGCCAGGAGACCTAGGGCCCGCGGCACAGTCCTGTCCAGGGACCGTCCTCAGTAGTCAGCACTGTGATTCTGAGCCAGGAGGCCGGCTCCCCGTTCGGCTCCCACTGGGCTCCGTGTCCTGCAGGAAGCATCACCCTCTCCTGGGTTTGGTCTCTGCACAAACAGGCTCTGTTCCGCTCAGCTGGCCCTCCCAGGACGGCCCAGCCATGCAGCTCGGGCTCGGGGCGCATCTGTGCAAGGAAGAAGACGAGCTTTTCGCTTTGGAGCTTTGTTCTCACCAGGTAGAGCCGACCACACCGTACAGAAAGGAAGGTTTGTTAGTGAAACAGCCACTGCCCCTCCGCAGACCATCAGCCCGTCCTCTTTCCACCCAGTCCCACTGCTCCTCTGTCACCGGCCGTCGTGCCATCGGGGTCACCGAGATGGGCCCTTCTGTATTTCAGCAATTCCTGGCGCCTGTGGTGTAAACACTGTCCGGCGGGTCTGGGTCCCGATGTCAGTGAAGCCCCACAAGCAGGACAACGTGACGGAGAGTCCGCTGGCGCGAAGCGACACACACGGGGCTGCTCGGCGTTCAGCTACCTGCTCGCACACCCCGCCCTGCGGAGACTCCCGGTGGAGATTGATTCTAAGTTAAACAGTTGGTTAAACAGGATTTGGTTTGGACCATCATCACGTTAAAGATTAAACCGTTCCAAGGAGGAAAAACAATCCACAATGATGCCCGGGCGGGGGTGGCCGTCCTGTGCACCCCGAGGACATTGGGGAGGGCAGCGGTGCCCCCTCAGGAGACCCATTGTTGGCGTGAGAACTGTTCCCGCCCGCGCGGCATCAGTGACCAGAGCTGGGAGGGCACGGGGTGGGCGGGGCCCCCTGCTCCAGGACGGGGCGTTCTTGGGGGCATCACAGGCTCTGGAACCGGCAGGAGATAAGGAGGCTCCCGGGAGCCTTGTGCTGGAAGGGAACCCATCCCCACAAGTGCTGGCAGTGCCCGCGGGGCCCTCTCCCTGTGCCCGGGGTCAGGGGGCTCAGCCAACACAGCCAACGGCATGGAGTGGGCACGTCCCAGGCTCCCGAGAGCAGTTTCTTCTCCCTTTGGACTCACAGAGGCACAGCTGGATTAAAAACAAAGTGCCAGAGCATGGGTTCCGTGCAGAAGGACACCCAGAAAAGGCGGGACACAGCAGCGGAGGCCACAGGGCCAGGATCTTCACAGGGTCGTGACCTCCAGTGCGCCCTGTCCCCCCCCCCCAACCGGGGCCGAGGCCTGGGGACACGGACAGCGCAAAGGAGCCGTCCGAGTCGGGACCCCTGCCGCAGCCCCCCTGCCCCTCTCTCGGTGCATCAAAAAGAAAACGCTTGTATTTTTCTTCATGTGAGAAGAGAAGCAACCTAAATTATACAAATGCAGCAGTGGGACTTCCTTATTCCAGTAACTGAGCGAGGGGACCCCAAAGGCCCCACAGGTGCACAGTCTCCAGGCTCCGCCCCGTGCGGCCTCACAAAGCCTCCGCAGCTATAACATCGGCTGGCACAAAGCAGCGGGGGAGCAGGCTAAAGCGTTTGGGTGGAAAACGGGAACAAACGGAGAAAGTGTCGTGCAAATTACACGGGGCCAGTTCATTAGTTACACTCAAGTCCCCGAAGGAAAAAGACAAGATTGCAACGATTCTAAATTGTTGTCACATATAAATAAGGGATTTAGCAGAAATATCGTCTTCCTCTTCAGCCACTGCTCAGACTTGCTAATTTGACAGAAAAGCCCACTATGGAGACTTATTGGAGGCTGTTTAATAGGTCACACGGGCTTTATGGAAATTCAACACAAAAGTTCTCCTGACTGTATATTGCACTTGGCGTGTAATGCCACTTAAATCTCGTGTAATGCTTTCAGATAAGTTACGCTTTGTGCATGAGGAGGGTTTCACACACCTCCTTTCTTTTTAAAAAATAAGTATGATAAAATGTGAAATTTTGGTACGAAAAAGAAATCAGAACACACTGCACCTCAAGCTTTCCCAAGCTGGGATCTGGCTCTGCCCCAGCAGCTAAGCAGTTAACTCGTTCTGTGAGAAAGAGACTGTCTTTCAGCCTAAGTGCAGTGGTTCTTTGTAGTTTGATCGCTTATCAGCCGCCAGCAGGTGGAATAGAGATTGAACTAGCTGGTTTCTGTGCTTTTAAGCTGAGACGACCATGAAAATTCTCCAGAATGGCAAAGTAGAGGGGTGTAGCAGGTCATTGGCTGAGCTTCCCGGGAAAGAGGCTTTCCAGCTCCTAAAAGGGAGCAGAGGACAGTTTCGGCATTTAGAACGGTGCCTTTGTAAGGTGACTCAAACGTCCAGATTGGAATCGTGTGTTCCTGCCGCTGTGCCTGCATCGGGGACCCCCTCCAGCAGGGGCCAGGCGCCTTGCCCACAGGACACCCCTCCACAGCTTCTCTGGGGTTTTACTGTGGCTTGTTTTGTTTTGTTTTAGTAAAGAGGCATTTACATTTTTTTTGAGGATGCTTGGGGAGTGGAGTGCACAGAACAGAGTCAGCATGCCCTGAGAGGAAAGCACGCACTAACTCCAGCACCGTTCTGGGCTGTCAGAGCGTTTTCTCCATGCAACAGAAATCAAGAAAATTATGGTGTAGGTTGAAAACCAAGCTATTTCATGCTTGGGGGGTCGAGCATTTTATTCTGTCCTTCACGCAGTGAAGTCAGAGCATCTGCCGTGCTTCCGGACCCAGCGCTGGTCCCCACGTGGAGGACGTCAACGTCGGGCAACATCCGCGTCAGGGTACTTTTTACTTGAATTTAACCATCCAGACTCTTCCGGGTTGATGTGCCCTCTGGGCTGTGAATGTGTGGGCCTCAAGTAATTCCCAACAGGAAATCTTTATTTAAAACACTGGGGAGGGCTTCCCTGGTGGCGCAGTGGTTGAGAGCCCGCCTGCCGATTGGGGGGACACGGGTTCGTGCCCCGGTCCGGGAGGATCCCACATGCCGCAGAGGGGCTGCGCCCGTGAGCCATGGCCGCTGAGCCTGCGCGTCCGGAGCCTGTGCTCCGCAACGGGAGAGGCCACAACGGTGAGAGGCCCGCGTACACCGCAGAAAAAAAAAAAAGAAAAGAACAAGACAGCTCTATACATGCTGACCTGTAACAACCTCCAAAACTTATCGTGAAGCCAAATAAAGCAAGACATCAAAATAGAGTGTTTACTGTGCCAACATTTGTGTTTAAAAATGGAGGCAATGAGTGAGTGATAGATGCATATATACACTGTACGTGCGTAGAACAGGAAGGACAGCAAGACAGGAAAAAGGAAGCTAAGAGTGAAATAGTTGCAGAAGTGATGGGCGTGTGGACAAGGGAAAACGGGTTTCAAGATTCATTTTGATATTTGATAAAAAGATACGTTTTTAAATTATGCCACTCGTTCTCAAAGGGTGAATCAGCGGATCCATCCTCCTGGTCCCAGATTATGTGAGACCGTTCAGATCCTGCAGATTCTGTCCACAGAGAAGAGAACAATGTTCCCACAAGGAAGAAGGGAAAAAGGAGGACGTTTACTGTCCCGAAGTGAAACAAACATTTGTTTTGGAATTAGACATGCAGAAAAACGAGAGTTTATATATTAGGCTTTCTTTTTAATGATGGCAGTGACTTATTTTGGTTTTCAGCTACGATGATCCCTTAGGATGGCATAAGGCCTCAGATAAACTTGAAATTTAAGTAGGTTCAGGTACCATATGCCCCAATCACTGAAGCATACAATTCATGTCCATGTGTGAGGTTCAGGCCTCTTAAAATATTGACAACGCTTTGTACTTATTTATCATAAGAAGTCTCTTGGTAGAAAATAATAAGGTTGTATTTGCAAATATAGGGAAAATGTCACGAAGGGCTGTAAGACGTTAGTAAGTCTTAGAAGGTGACCTGGAAGGCGGATTTGCCCCAATCCGGTGATTCCAGACGCCGTGATGGTGCCGGGCTCTGCAGAGCGCACGCTGCTGGTCGGGGTCCTGGTTAATTTTTAAAACTTCTGTGACCGCGTGGAGACTCCTGAAGAATAAATAAAAGCCTCTCCGGTTTTAATCATCCCCGAGGGAGAAAGCAAGCTCCCCTGGGAGGGGGTCACTGGGGGTCAAGAGGAATCAGGGAGCGGCCTTTTCATGGGCCTGCAAATGTTTGTGTTAAATAAATATTTTAAAAGTCAAGATCCACATGCCTCCATCTGGGGGCCAGTTAGTCTTTTTCATGTGCAGTTTATTCAGCGGGACATTGTCCCCCAGACTCTACAAGACCCCAAGACAGCGGCTAAAGCACCGTCTTAACATCTCCTCTCAGCAACTGTCCAAGTGCGGCCAGAATGGAATGCTTTTTTCCAGAGTGGGTTTCTTTGAAGAATATAGAAAAGGAGAATTTTTAAAAGGAAAGTCAGATTTTTTTTTTTTTAAGTTGAGATGTTTGGGAGCTCAAGAAAAGACTCCCAATTGTAGGATAATCTACGTAAACCCAGCCTTCCCTTTTTATATGATAATAAATTAATTTCACGTTTGAAAATGCTTTGTGTCTTGAGAGCTCGTAGTTTTTCAAAGGTCTCAGCGTATTCATTCAAATCTTCTTCTGCGTATTCTTCCCAGAGGCTCTCTGTGAGTCAGCTGCATTAGCTCAGTCCATCTGATCACCCTTGGCTCCAATCAGGGAAAAGCCTAATCTTTCCTCCTACCCAGCTCCTCTGTGGACATCCTCTGTGGGGTGGGGGTTGAGAGGATATGAAAACAGCTCCGTGTTACTCACGAAATACAAACCTATAAATAACCGTGTGTTAGGGCTTTAAGAGCAGGCTGGCAACAGGTATATTACAATGCAATGATTATATAAAACTTTAGAAAGTGCACTTAGCCCATATTGCTTCTGTTGCTGTTTTAATCTCTGGGTCCATAGCAAAGTCGGGTATTCTTCCCGACAGAAAAGCAGCTGTAGGGTTCACCCCCTGCAACATCACTCTCTTCTGCAAAGGCCGCACCCCGGGCACCGGCAGCCGGCCTGTTAAGAGTGACTCGGGGTGTCACTCAGACTGTGAGTGTGGAACAACGGAAGGGGTCACAGCCAGCGCTGTTCCAAGGAGGACGTTCCCACGGCCTGCAGCGCTGTGCACCGTCCAAGGTCACGTGTGCAGCGGTGTAACTGGAAATGATGATCCTGGCTCCCAGCTCTGGAGGGCACATCCCACGGTGTACACAAGAGTGACTCTGATCAAATCCAGACTCTGAGAGCTTGAGGGTTGCCCGAGGTCTCCCCGCAGGTGAGCGTCGAGCTACCGTTCAAACCCAGCTCCTCCAAACGTCAAACCTCAAAACTATAACAATCACTACCTCATAAGGCCTCTAAGGTCTGAGTCAGGAAATGACAGTATACAAGTCATTTGCTTCTTTTTTACAATTTCAGGCTTTTCACTAAAAGAAGGAAGTTGTAGGTCCTGGGGAATCGATTTTCATGTGAAGATGCCAACTCTCAGTCTTCAGGCTCTCGCTGGAGCGCAGCGTGGCCCAGCAGCCAGCACCCCTGGGGCCCACCCCAGACCTACCTGCCTTTTAACCAGGAGCCGCCTGACTCCCACGTACCTTAACGTTTGGGAAGTGCCTCCTGGGGTCATAAAGGGTAAAACTTCAGCGGCATTCCCGACCATTTTTGAGGATCGTCTATGATAAGGTGGTTGATAAAAGATGATGGAAAAACACTGGCTGTGTCTACTTTAACTTCCTCTCTCAATGTTGTCAACCACAAATGGAAAGACAAGTCACGGAACTCAAGCCATGCTTTGCTCCAAAGAGGATTAAGGTGACTTGGAGTTTAGTCTAGTTTGTTAAGTTTGGTTTGGGATTGATATAATTATAATTTATATAATTGTATAGTTATAAAATTTATAGTTATAAATTATAAACATTTATAACTATAAAATGTTAAGATGATCAATAGAAATGATGAAAGAAGGTACATGATTTTTAAAAAGTGCCTCTCATTCAAAGGCAGACTTTGTTCTATATTTTGATTTTCATTTATTTTCTTTCAATTCAGAGTAAATGTTTTTTTGCTTTAATATTTTTATCATTACAAAATAATCTTAACCATTCTAAAAAGTTTAGAAAGTACAGTTAAACAAAGAAGAGAGGAAAGGGAAGCGGGGGCAGAGTCTATATTCTCACAATCCAGAGGCGACACACAGCTGACATTTTTGTGCACCTAATTCTCAAGTAGCGAAGCATGTATTTACAGATGAGACACTGGGTAATGAAAGTGTTTTAAAAGAAGTTTGTCACTTAATAAATATATCAGGAACTTCCTCCCATAGAACTTTGACTTTTGATCTAAAAATGTTAAAATAGAGTTATTGCTATACTAGGAATAAATCTGTATCATTTTTTAAGAGAATAAGACGAAAGGAATAAATGTCAGAAAAGGTATAGATTTTGAGGGGACACTTCTCCGGTCTGAGAACCTACGTTCAAAAGTATTTATTGGGGCTTCCCTGGTGGCGCAGTGCTTGAGAGTCCGCCTGCCGATGCAGGAGACGCGGGTTCGTGCCCCGTTTCGGGAAGATCCCACATGCCGCGGAACGGCTGGGCCCGTGAGCCATGGCCACTGAGCCTGCGCGTCCGGAGCCTGTGCTCCGCAAATGGGAGAGGCCACAACAGTGAGAGGCCCGCATAACGCAAGGAAAAAAAACAAACAAACAAACAAACAAACAAACAAAAAAAAAGTATTTATTGGCAGCAGTTAAAGTCCTTTATGATGGTTTAGCACAATCCTGTACCCTGGAAAGCTAAAAGAGACAGACTTCTCTTTCTGAGGGTAGGCTTTCTCTTGGAGGATGACTTTACTAGCTGCTGAGGTCAGGAACTCCTGAACGGAACCCTGTGTGCTGGCAGGAGCTGGTAGTCAGAGCTCAGAGGTCAGCAGGAGGCTGACCCCGTGAAGATGGATCCAGGTGGGGTGAAGGCTGCCGTATTTGATCTGTGCCCACGGGATTCAGGGCATGGACGGGGAGATCTCCCCCTTTCTGAGGCGTCTGGGTTCTCCGTGCTGTGTCAGAGATGACCCATTCCTTTGATCGTTGTCATTTCACTGCATCGGGCAGGCGGATGGACTGTTTTACTGCCCCTTCCTTTCTAAATTTGAAAATCCCCAAGGACCTCTGTGTCATCATGTTCTGCCCATAAAACTTAAAGGTATTTGTTTCTAGACTAGTCTTTTGCCTCTAAAAATGGAGTCAAAGGGCCCAAGGGAATTCTTATGCTCTCCCCTGTGCTGAGGTCTTATCACCCTGCCAGTCGGCTGTTTACTGTCTACCTCCCCAAGCTGGGGGGGCGGGGGTGGGGGCAGAAGGTGCTCAGAAGTGTTTGGAGAATGAAACACTCAACTCCATGAAATGAGGTTTCAAAAGCAGCCCGGCCCCGCTGTGCCTCAACCTCCGGGACTGTGTGAGCCCAGGAGTCCTACCTAATCTCTGTCCCCGCACTCTCCGCACCCCGAGGGCCGTCCTGAGCTGAACAGAGGGCATCACAGGACATTAGCGGGGAGAGCAGGCTCTGCTGGGGGTGGCACGGGGTCCAGGCCTCACCCCGCAGGCGCTCCCAGCCCCGCTGCTCCTGGGCCGGAGCCCCTCTGGGCACGTGTCTTTGCGAGATGGGAGGAGGCGTTGGCTTTCTCTGCCTGGAGCCGTCGCTTCTCCCCTCGTGGGTGAGCTTCACAGAGGAACTCACTTGAGGAATGCTGGCATCATGGTCACCGTTTCCATGCCGACGCCCCACGATTATTTAGGGAACCAACTCCCTAACCCATCTGCTTGCTTGTTCTTTTTGGATTCATCTTTTGTTCCCAATAAACATACCTTACATGCAGATACACCTTTGCACCCATATGTCATTTAACTCATGCACTGATGCGTTAAGTCACGTACCAGGTGCCAAGCACCTCATGCTGCGCTGGCCTAATACACAGTGCCGCCGAGTCGGTGGGGAGCTGGACGCCTGCACCTACAGGGAGGAAGAGGGAGGGTGTGAAGGGATGGGCGCCCCCCGCCGTGAAGGGAGACCCCTGCCAGGGGACCCCGAAGGTGGTCCTTGCCACCATCAACCGCATCAGTTTCCCGAGAGTGCAAACTGCTTTGGGGTAGAGTCACCTCCTCAGCAGAAAACCTGCCCTGCGCTGGCCTGTGCAGATGCTCAGGTGGCGTTTATGGAACAGATGCATTAATGAAATAGTGAATTATGTCCAGGCATTTGCAGTCATCCAATAAAGAATCAGAGTGAAAGGTTTAGGCCCCGAGGCGTAATGAGGCAGCTTCGCTCTACAAAGCCACGTCTGCGTCTTCTTTTCTTGACACAGGTTTGGCCTCAGGAGAGCAATAACTTTAAAATCCTTCTCCAAGGAGGCAATAACCATCCCTCCAAAAGCTGCCTCTTATCAAAGAAACTGTTTTGAAATCAATACGCTTTGAAGGGAAGAGGGAGGCACAGCGTTCCTTAGCCCCTGACCAGGAGACAAAGGCAACAAGTCTGGAGTCGGCCGCAGAAAGACCCCAGGCCAAGAGACAGCCTCTGGGCCAGGAGGCCACAGCGCGTCTCAGGAGCCGACTTAGCTCCGGGCTGGCCGACTGGCCGACTTCTAAGTAGCTTTGTTTGTTCTTTTAACTGAAAAAGGTAACCATTATTCCTACCCCCAAATGCTGGACCATGTGAGCTTTGCTTATAACAAATAACCGTTTGAAGTTCCCGGCCTGTAAATTGTGATTTAGAGATTTATGACCCATGCCCTGCACATAAATTTCTGTTTCTATTTGCTTTGTCAACTTATTTTCCAAATAGCATAACATTTTTCAAACTTTACCTTTTTAACAAAAGATACCCAAGGAAATTTATTTGTGATGTTTGTTTGCGTGACAGTGGACATACTAGGTGCATGTCGACATCTGAGGGCACACGGGTGGTGTGTCTCCACTGGGTCCTCACGGGATCACAGGTTCCTGGAGCTGCAGCCCTGCACCAAACTAGACCGGCCAGAGCTCCAGAGCATGTGCACAGGGCAAGCCCGATGTGCATTTTCAGATGTCAGAGGGGCCCTGCAGTGCCAGCTGTTCACTCATTACTAGCAGTTATAATCATAACCGTCCCAGCTCATCCTCGGTTTTATCAAATGAGCTGTGACTTCTCTTTGAAATGTAAGTCCAGCGGGCAGGCAGTCACCCCGGCGCTCACGTGGGTCACGGACAGAGCCTGGCCCCAGACTTAATCTCCCGACCTCGACAAGAAAGGTGCCAGCAGGGAGCCGCTTAGCCTCCTGTCCAGGGGGACCAGGGTCTCTGCCTTCTTCCAGAAACTGTTAAGGTGGATGAAACTCTTTGCAGAGCTCGTCTTGAATCCAGCATGTGATGGAAACAGTGCGGCAAACCCCCCATTCAGCAAATGAGACCCTGAGAGTTTCCAGGAGCCAGTAATGGTAGGACGCAGAGACCAGGTTTTCTGGACTGCGGCCTCCCCTCGGGCAAAGTTACAGCTCTGCCCACGCTAGTAAAAGTTACTGTTTCACTCATTTCTGCCGCCTTAATAAATGAAGGAGTAGAAAACTGATAATTAAAAATTTAGAAAAAAGAAAACTGACACTGTTTGGTATATGTAACTGGAACTCGGCTTTTCAGACCAGCACCAGTGTCCCACAGAGGAATAACTTTCCCAGGAAGTCTTCCAAAATAGACTATTTGGACCCTTAAGTGACATTTCTTTCCCACAAATGAATTTTAAAATCTTAATATCTATTAACAGACCTATTTACATGGAATGCCTGACACTCACCAAAACACTTTACAGGACCCATTACACCCCCAACAGCACCGGCTTTGCAGAGGTCCAGCTGTGGACTCGGGCCTCTGTCAGAGGGACTCTCTGAACCTCAGTTTTCTCCTCTGTGAAGCAGGGCTCATCCTCAACCCTCATGTGGCTGCACCTTTGCTTCTGTGGCCCACACGTGACGACAGAACAGTGACTGTGTTACTGGGGCTGGTTTGCTTTTCGCATCACACTGGCCACACGAACGAATGCCAGGTGAGGTGTCCCCGGGATCCTGTGCGGGGAGTTGACGTTCAGGGTCCTTGGTGCTCACAGCTTCCCCGGCCCTTGGCCTTCTCGGCCTGACTCTGCCCTGATTGTAGGAAAACCACTCACTGGTCATTCAAGGCTGCGTTCAGCTGCTCAGAACGTATTGGATTTGCCCCTGCGATCAATTGTTTTCCCTAGCTCTTTTTTTTTTTTTAATATTTATTTATTTATTTAATTTTGGCTGTGTTGGGTCTTCGTTGCTGCACGCGGGCTTTCTCGAGTTGCGGCGAGCGGGGGCTACTCTTCATTGTGGTGCGCGGGCTTCTCACTGCGGTGGCTTCTCTTGTTGAGGAGCACGGGCTCTAGGAGCGTGGGCTTCAGCAGTCGTGGCGCACGGGCTTAGCTGCTCCGTGGCATGTGGGATCTTCCCAGACCAGGGCTTGAACCCGTGTTCCCTGCACTGGCAGGCGGATTCTTAACCACTGTACCACCAGGGAAGTCCTCCCTACCTCTTGAATCCACAGTGTGCTTTAAACAGGAGAATCGTGTGTCACAGATCAGACTCGATCCATGGAAGGCTAATAAAAATGCAGCTCACTCCCAACTGCGTGTTAGAACCCTGCCAGCCGGGGGTTAATTTTTCCCAACTCCGTGTTAGAACCCTGCCAGCCGGGGGTTAATTTTTGATGACTGCAAACCCCTGAGCGTGGTCCTCACGTCCCAGAGGAAGCTGCTCTGTCAAGAGGGTTCTGAAGCCATGTAGGCTGACAGCCTACAGGAACGGGCCTGTGTCCCACCAAGTGATCCACCCTGTCCTGGGTGCAGCGTGGAGGGAGGGAATGAAAGGGGATGGGGACTTACTCGCTGAGAAGACACCCAGACGCATCGGGAGGCCAGCGTTGAGTCTTCATGGCTCAGCGATTGTTCTGGTGAAGCAAGAGGCCTGGCGCCGTGAGCCCCTACGGACCCCTGGAGACCAGGTGCTTTGGGCCTCTGAGCTGGAAGTTGCCTTTTCGAGGAGCTTTGCCAGGTTATAAAGGGACAAGTGGATTTACGTTTGGAGTGGCTGGAGGAGCGTGTGTATAAAGTTATAGCATTTCAACCTCTCCAACGTCAAAAATATACAAGCTATTCCTTTAAGAACAAGTGTTTCCTCCAAAACCAGATATATGGCAGCAAGAAACGTCGTGGGCTTTCTCCCAAAAGCAGCCTTTGCGAGACAGAAACACAGTCCCAATAAAGAGCCTGCAGGCTTTTGTGGTGGGAGTGGAACCGCTCATGCGTAAACACGGGCGAAATAGTGATGCAGCGCCGTAAGAGAGGAAGGAGGACGAGGCGGGCCAGAGGGAGGGGCAGGTGTCCCACTTGCAGCCAGAGTAAACCCCGGGGCCCTGCTTTCAGCGACAGGAAGGAGGACGGTCTCTCGGAGGTGAAGCGATTAAACTTCCAGCTTCAGCTCCCAGGGGCTCAGCCAAGACCTCCAGTTCAGGTTAAATATCTACCCAAACACCCTCTTTACCGTCAAACCTGGGGGGAGGGGAGGGGAGCGTGGTATTCGACAGTTTTTATCCTTTTTATTAGTGTCGCTGTTTTTTGTTGTTTGGCTTTTAGCTTTCAGTTTGGATGGAGAGCGAGGTGGGCGAAGCGGGGCGGAAGAAACCCGCGGCCCCGGGGATGCCCGGCAGGCTCACGGCCGACAGCGAAGGCTTCCCCCGCACCCCTCAGCCAGACTTGCTCTCTCCTTTCTGTTTTTATTCTCTCTGTCTGCTTCCCGTGAGTTCTGTCTTCTCAGCGATTCTCTGTCTCCAGGGGTGTCGTTGGGGGTGCTGGGCCCGCCGTGGCCCCGGGGCAGGATGCCACCTCCTCTGAGTTGCCCCGCGGGATGTCGGGCGACTGGCCCTCGGCGGGAGCAGGGCCTCCAGCAGCCGGTCGGCTGTGACCGGGGAAGGCGGTTACCCAGCCGGGCGTGGCTCCTACTCACCGCTCCCTCGGGCTCTCCTTGCAGGAGCTGAGGACCCCGCACCTTCCGTATCGGCCTCGTCCCTAGTGGTCCCGAGCGGGCCAGGGCAGGGAGAACAAGGCCCCGAGGGAGGCTGGCCCGCCAGGAACGGGGGCTGCGGCCAGGGACGTCCACCCAGCACTGTCAGGGTGACTTCTCCATGGACGGATGAGGGAACTCGGCCTGAGAGGTTTTTAAAGCACGTCCGTGAAATTTTACCATCAGGCCGTGATTCTCGAGGGAAAAGATTTTGGACATCCTTGTTGAATAAACGTGGAACCAGAGAAATTTAAAGCTGGCCTTAGGGTCACCTAGCATACTGCTTTCTGCGGGTTGGTTGGCCTTTGTCTCTGTCAGGCTGCCCGCAGGCCTGCAGGCCTTGGGCTGGCCCAGCTTCAACAGGCTGGAGTCAGCCACGGAGAGGTCACGGTTGAATGGACGGGGCCGGAGTCAGCCACGGAGACATGGCGGCTGAATGGATGGGGGAGCGCCCACGTCTGAAGCAAGGTCCTGGAGCAACAGCCCACCCTGTGCTTCAGACAGCAGGCGGGACATGGAGGGGGACGTTCCCAGCGACGGGGACTTTGACCACAGGCTGGCTCATCGGTCACCAGGGAATCCAGCAGCAGGCAGGCCCCTCCTGGCCCCTTCATAAGCTAACGCGTGGAGACGGTTCTCACCTGAAGAGAGAACAGTGGCTAGGCTGGGACCCGGGGCAAGGGTGCGGGCAGTGATGCTTCAGATGGAGGTGGTCAGGTGAGGAGGGTGCGGGTGAGCCGGGCCTGCTGAGACGGGACGCACAGAGAGCAGGGAACAGCCACCTCGAGGGGCTGGTCGACGTCCCCACAAGGCCTCAGCGGTCCCCCCAGGAGTCGCCTCAGGAATCAACAGAGCAGCTTGGAGGCTAATTGGGCTTCAACCAAACTCCCCCAGTTTGGGAGCATTTCATGCACTGAGGTTCCACAGATGGTCCCCTAGGCAGAAGCCACCCCCCACCTCCAGCAGCCCTGTGTCACCAAGGGCTGGAAAGCCAGCGCCTCGTAGCAGGAGGGCCTTGGGGACATCACAGGACCAGCCGCGGCTGAGGCCTCTGCCCCAGGGCTCCTCGAACCACCCCTTCCCTTGGCAGCCTGGGACGGACCCCCAGGTCCCTGCCCACCCTCTAGGCCGGGCTCCAGCTCTCAGGAACTGGGAATTCCTGCTCATGTGGCCCAGGGATGCCAGGGTTCGCACCAGCCTCCCTGTCAGCCTGTCCAGGCCCATCCCGCTGCTGGCGCACACACCCCCAGTTCAAGGGGGCCACAGGGGGGCAGTTTGGGTGCTGGAAAGTGAAGGCTCTGGTTTCAACATACGCACAATCAGGATTCCAGCGATGAAGGTCAGCGGCGACAGGAGACCAAACACACGTAACAAATGGCCAGACCATCTATAAAACCAGAGCCGTGACCCGCAGCAGCCAGGCCAGGATGCCAGACAGCATCCCTGTAGGCACTGGCTCCCACTGGCCAGGATGAGCAATCACTTCCTAACTGCTGACCCCGTTTCCAGCTCAGAACCAAGCAGAGAAACGCAGACATGCAGCCTCACCCACCACGTGGAGCACCGGCTTCTAGTAACCCCACCCCTGGGACACGCCGAGGCCGCATCTGCACCAGGACCCGCTCCATCCCCTGCCTGCCCGGCTCTGCCCAGCTGAGCCACAACCGAGCAACGGTGGCCAACCCCTCCTCCAGCAGCTCTGAAATGTCCATTTCCCGGGTGGGTGGTCTTCGTTCATTTCCCCAGGAAGAAAGGGGTCGGGCCCCAAACGGAGGGGCTTCTACTTCTAACCTGGGCCCACAAACGTCGGGGGGCCACCCCGAGAGGGTCCTGGAGCTAAAGCCGAGGTCTGACCCCGGCCCTGAGTGCCGCAGCCCCCCAGAGGGCCACGACTGTGGTCGAGACACACCATAGACCATCCGAGGCCAAGGAGGAAGTTGGCGGAGAGTTTCTTTGGGACACCAGGGCACTGAAAAGCATGTGTACGCTGGGGATTCAGTGCTCGGAGAGGACATGTACAGAAAAGGCCTGGGAAACCCTGGCTGTCTCCTCAGCACGAAGTTCAGGGTTTAGAAATTCCACGTCATTGTGGCTCAGGAAGAAAACACAAACAAACCGAGCAACGCACTCCGGGACTTAATCGTCTCCAAATCTCTATGGAAGGCCTGGGAACTGTGGGCTGTGAGGGGCCGCAGGAGCTGAGCAGGAAAGGTGCCCATGCGAGCATGTGCGTGCGTGTGCGTGCGTGTGTGTGTGAGCATGTGAGTGTGTATGTGTGTCTGTACATGTCTGTGTATGTGTGAGTGTCTGCATGGGTGTGTCTGTGGTGAGTGTAGGTGTCTATCCGCATGTGTCTATGTGAGCGTGTGTATGTATGTGTCTGTGTGAGTGTGTGTATGTATGTGTATATGTGTGTGTCTGTACGTGTGAGTGTGTGTGTGTGTGTCTGTGTGTGTGAGTGTAGGTATCCATGTGTCTGTGTGTATGTATGTGTATATGTGTGTGTACGTGTGAGTGTGTGTATGTGTGTGTCTGTGTGTGTGAGTGTAGGTATCTATCCATATGTGTCTGAGTGTGTGTATGTATGTGTATATGTGAGTGTGTGTCTGTATGTGAGTGTGTATGTGCTTATATATATATGTACCTGTATGTGTGAGTGTGTGTACGTGTGTGTCTGTGCGTGTGAGTGTATCTGTATGTGTCTGTGTGTGTCTGTATGTGAATGTGTGTATGTGTTTCTATGTATATGTGCCTGTATGTGTGAGTGTGTGTGTTTGCACACGCCTTTCCGGCTGGCACCCCTCACGTGGGTCTGTGCCACTGGCAGGTGGGGGTGAGCAGGGCTGACAGGACGAGGGAAGGGAGGGAAGGGGCCGGAGGACTCCCGGGCCCAGTGCCTGCACGTCCTAGCCTGTGTTAGGGGGTCAGCTCGGTGGCACAGGGGTGAGCCCAGAGCCCACAGTGACGTGGACATCCCCGCTGCCACCTCCCTCGCCCTCCCTGTCCCACCCTCACACACCCCCTCCCCACACCAAGCAGGTGTGACACAGTGGATGACCTCCCCGGCATCTCGTCCAGGTGGGTCACCTGTAGGTGGACACGTTTTCAGCACAAGCCTAATGGGAGGAGCTCCCCTTACAGGTCTGACCTGGGTCCCCACGTCCCCTGACAGGCGCCCCCTGCTTGACTGAAGGAACCATCCACCATCCCTGTCCCCGGACCACATGTGCCAGCGCCTGGTTTACAGCCCCTGCTGTCCCTGAAAGGCAGGCTCCAAGGGGACATGGAGCGGCCTGAAGAGGCTGCGCTGGCAGCTTCCCTTTGAGGGTGGTGTGGCAGGAGTGGGCGTCGGGAGACAGCCGAGACGGCCAGCGGGTAAAATGTCACCCGTTAGAGCCGAGCGTCTAATTTAACTTGAAAACCAAGGGATCTGTATCAAAATTTCAAGAGCATTTTCTGGTTTACTCTTCTATATTCTTTTGGGTTTCCAGTGCATAATAAATGATTGATCCAAGCAATATTATATACACATGAGGTCCGTGTTGAATTTTAAACACTAGTAGCTAAGATTAAAAACTCTGGCTACAGGGCTTCCCTGGTGGCGCAGTGGTTGAGAGTCCGCCTGCCGATGCATGGGACACGGGTTCGTGCCCCGGTCCGGGAAGATCCCACATGCCGCGGAGCGGCTGGGCCCGTGAGCCGTGGCCGCTGAGCCTGCGCGTCCGGAGCCTGCGCTCCGCAACGGGAGAGGCCACAACAGTGAGAGGCCCAAGTACCGCAAAAAAAAAAAAAAAAACTCTGGCTACAAATTTAGTGGCTCATAAGACCAATGAAGTAGGCAGTTGTGCATAGACTGCTGTCACTTGTTAAAGAAAAAAATAGTATGCTAGATAAGAAGACAAGCTTATGGGATTAGAACCCATTATTATCTTTGGAAGAAAAATGTTTCCAGTTTCCTTTAAATATCACTCAAATACTGCCAGTGTTCCTAATATAAGTTCATCTCTGTGGTTAAGGGTTTAAAGTCTAATTCAGCCCGAAGACTTTACAATAAAGTGATATCGTTCCTATGACTCAGGCCCTCAAACATTAAATGATTCTTCGCGGGTGAGAGTTCATCACAATTCCCATACAGAAATTACACTCACTGGTATATATGCCAAGTTATTGGAAATTGATGGTAAGCTCTAAGACAAAACATTATTAACCACAGGATGTAAAGTTTTGGTTTGTCCTAGTAAAGACACTCAGCATTTCAGAAGTTCTGCTTTTCTGGATTTTAGTCAAGTTAACATGCCTGTGAAATTGATTATTCTTCCAAGGATGACTAAGTGCGCCTGACCTTCAGGTCAAGGGAGAAAGTGAGACTTAACCCCTCTCTACAGAAGCCAGTTTCTAGAATATTCAGTTACATAAACTCACTTGTTTTCTCAACAATCCTGACACCTGAAACCAGTATAAATTTGGGGGAAAAGGCATTTGGAAAAATAAATGTTCCCCCCAGACGCTCTTTGTAAAATCTGCAATTTCTGAACTCATTTGCGCCTTCCTTGGCTGCCATATAGAAAGATGTTAGAAAGCTGAGCCCTGGCCTCGGGCATGTGTGTCACTTGCTCTCATGGGGAAAGGAGAGGAACTAATTATTTTTCCTCGTGTGGTTCCAGCCACTAACCACGTGGGCATCCACCGGCCGTGCCGGCTCGCACCAGGGGGGCCCACCTGAGCACACGTCCTGCCCTACGAAAAAGCAAACCCGGGCAGGGGGCGGGGGCGACTCGGAAGATGCCAGCAGCCTGGGAAGAAGCCTTTAATTGGCACTGAGGACCGAACAGATTTCTCCTGCTGAGCTGGTGTGGATGTTTCCTCACGTCTTAACAAGTGCTGTTTTGTTGGGCCCAGAAGCTCCGTGGGGAGAAACAGCGCTGGGGAGTGGGCATGCATTCATGGAAACAAAGCTTTCTGCTTGAATTCACCATCTTGAAAGGCAGCTGCTCATCAGCTTACAACAACCTGCCTTACAGAGGGGCTTTGAAAATGTGGATTTCCACAAGGATGTGCTAGTAAAATTACTTTTATTCCAGGTATTGAACCACGAGGAAATTCATAGGGATCGTTGTGACTGCATTTGTGTCTGGGTTACAAGGACACCCCCTCCCCAAATGTGCATTTGCCACCCGAAGGGAAAATGAGGGCCACGGGCACGTGGGCAATGACCGTCCCAGAGAGGGGGGCTCGTTATACCGACTGAGCCGTGGGCCATAGCTGAGCTGGGGAAGCAGACAGCCCTCTACTCCGCCTGGGGAGTTTCCTGGGGAAAAGGCGTGTGCAGTATTGTTCTTTGTGTTATGATACAATAGGTTTTCTAAACAACCTAAAAACGTAAGTTGTAAAATTGTAAGTTGATCCCTTGGCTCCAGTGTGGCTTTGATTTGGGATGACTTCTGAGGGAGTAATAGGCAGGCTTTGATTCTTTGCGCTGGGTCAACTCAGGGTTGTTTTTGTTGGCACCTGGTGACCTCACCAGTCCCAACTCCCAAGAAAGCAAAAGCCCTCTGGGTCTTCTGAGCAGATGAGGCTTTGAGCTGAAATTCTACATGTAACGTGTCCTGTCTCAGCGGAAAGAAAACCTTTGAAAAGCTGAATCCACAGGCACACGGTAAGTAACCTTGGAGGTGGTCTTCCGCTGTGAGTCACCGGAAGGCAGGTGCCGTGCCGTGATGTCAAGAGCACAACCCGTGTCACACTCAGGTTGAAGAGTTTAAGAAAATAAACCGCATTTTCTGCACGAAAGAATTAGGAATAAAGCCTTTATGAGAATGTTTCTGTCACATCTCTGTGCTTTTATACCCGGCAGTGATTTCGTGTTTGTGACAGAACGAGGAGAGCAATGAACGTAGTAGACGTGGATTCAGGTCTCGACTCTACCGCTTGCTGAGCGTCTGGCCTGGACTCCTCGCCTCTGCAAGGCGGTAAGAGTGGCAGCGGGGACTTGGTGCCCGGACGTAGGCGGCTCAGAATCTCGAAGGTTCTCGGCATGTATCTCGTATCTGAGGTCTCAGCAGTGCTGTCCCGGCTGGGGACGCAGTAAGGCCACCGGACGCGGCTCTGTCCTGCGGGCTCGAGCTCTGCAGCGGAGACGGATGTGAAACCCACAACACGTAGCGGTTTATTAAGTAATTTTTTTTTTTTTTTTTTCCTCAAGATACACAGTGTTTGTGGGCAACTCCCACTGGCAAGATCTCGACACCTCCAACTATCCCCGGCGTCTGACACTGCCGGCCACCTCCGCGGCCACCGGCCTGGCGCAGCCACTGCTATCCCCCCTGGATTGCAGCAGCCGCCTCCTAACTGGCCGCCCTGCATCTGCTGGCACCAGCCCATCGCCCACGGAGAGGCCGGAAGTCACTGCTGCCCCTCCTGTGCTCCAATGAACAGTGTTCCCACCTGTCTCGCGTGAGACCCAGGCCCCCGGCGCTGGCCGGCTCTGCTGAGCCCTACTCTTCACCCGACCGCCGCTCCTTCACTGCGGACCTCCTGCTTCTCTTCCAAGCCCCAGGCACACTCCCGTCCTGGGAGGCTGCACGCTGCTCCCTCCTCCCCCGCTATACTCAGGCCCGTTATGGGTGAGGTCCTGCCCCACTGCTGCTGTAAACCCCTAGTCCACCACCCCGGCACGGATCACCATCAACACACTAGCTGGTGTTTTGGGGATTTTTTTTTTGCGGTACGCGGGCCTCTCACTGCCGTGGCCTCTCCCGCCGTGGAGCGCAGGCTCCGGACGCGCAGGCTCAGCGGCCATGGCTCGCGGGCCCAGCCGCTCCGCGGCATGTGGGATCTTCCCGGACCGGGGCACGAACCCGTGTCCCCTGCATCGGCAGGCGGACTCTCAATCACTGCGCCACCAGGGAAGCCCATATTAAGTAATTTTTAAACAGACAGTTCGTCTTAGTGATGAGTGACAGCAAAGGGAAGTACCGGGAGCTGTGAGGGTCTAACTGGAGACCTGACTCGGGGGAGGGTCTGGGACTGGACCGCGTGCCCCGCGTTCACCAGGTCCTTGGGGCCCCTGGGGCCAGGGGGCCGGTCCTCAGGAGGGGGCGGAGGTGCCCAGGGGCAGGGCGCAGGGAGAGGCCACGTGAACCTATGAAGGGGCCACAGTCCTGTGGATGCCACAGACATTCACACGGACAATTAACAAAGGACTCAGGCAAGCGCGATGCTGGCAGGGAGGGCACCAGGGGCGCGCAGAACCCAGCGGGGATTCGGGCACTAACGGGACAAAGGGCCTTCAGGACGCATGGTCTGGGGTCCTGGTGAGATGACCCGCAGGAGGGAAGGCAGGAACCCAGATGCTGGAGAAAGTCACGTGGCCCCAGACGAGATCGCTGAAAACGGACACTTTCCCGCCGTTAGCCGGTCCCCAGCCTTCCAGGCCCTCTCCTCTCTCGGGGGATTTGCCTCAAATTCTACACAGAGAAAACGGGGGGCATGGTGGGGACCCTGCCCTCGAGCCGGCACTGCCTTCCAAGCAGGACAGACCCTGAGGTCCGAGACGGCCACCTCAGGAGGCACCATGACCGCACACCGGGGGCAGCTCACCTGCCCCTCAAGGCCTCAGCCCCTCACCTTCAGGTCGTACCATCCTCACGCGGGGTTGAAAGACGAGACGAAGGGAAGCCCGAAGGCCACGGCCACAGCGGATGCACAGAGACGCCGTCAGCCGCCCCTCCCTCCCTCCCGGCCCCCGGCTCCAGCCTGTGAGGTCCGGGCCCTCCTCCAGCTCTGCGCCCGAGCTGGCACCCTCCGTGTGCCCCCCCCACCCAGTTCTGCCTCGATTTCTCCAGCGGCCTCTCTCGTCCCCCTGCTCCTCTCCCCAAACCCCCTGGGAACCTCCCCGCACTGTCTCTGCCACCGAGTCCCCAGCCCTGGCCCGGCCGGGCCTTCCATCTGGGCGCCGGTCTTGTACCCGAGGGGCACCTCCGTCCCAGTGCCTGCCATTCCCAGGGGCGGTCTTGACCCATGCCTCCGAATCAGCTCTGCTGGGGTGGGGTCGCCCTCCGTTCTCCCTCGCATAAGGAGCACCAGGTGCTATTTTATTGCTGAACCCCCGTGAGGTCAATGGCCCCCCCACCTTCCCCAGGGACGCCTCGGTCCTGTCCCAACCGCCTCCCACCCAGACTCCTCCCGACCTCCTGCTGCCACACTGCTTTCCCCAAGTCCAGGGCTACTGGTGTAATTTCCTTACTTGTAGACCTTCAGAGGTTCCCGTTTTCCTACTGAATGAAGCCTGCATCCACAAACGGGGATCTCAAGGATTCTGTAATCTGGGATCATCTTCATCCCCTGCCCTCCAATCCCGCTGACGGGTCCCTTACAAACCACTTCCCGCTCCCCAGGCCCGTGATGCCCTGCAGACCTCACCCCCAGGCAGCCCTCTCCCCCTCCGCCTTGGCCTTCTTTCTGTGCCCTGGGTCCATCCCCAGCACAGGCACCCCCACCCCGGGAAGTGCCCGCCACCCACTCCAGGGCCCCCCAGAAGCTTCGCGTTCTCTCTGTGACTCTCACAACCCTGGAGTGTTCGTCCCACGGTCTGTTTCCCAGCAACTCACACACCTGGCATCAAGGTGCCATGTGCCAGAGTCTCACTAATGTCTGTTAATTTGCACCTTCTATGATTTTTTATTTAATAACATTTTCCCATGACATTAACTTGAGCTTTAAGTAGGTAAATGTGTAGGACGTCTGACTTTTTAAATTAATGCCAAGTCTGAAATGAACTGAAAGAGGTGCTAGCTTGCTGTCCAGGCTCCCTTCTCTTCCGGGGACAAGAAAGGTCAGAAGATGATGACATCAGCTCCGGGGCCCCTAGGACAGGGCAGACGGTGCACCCAGCCGCTGCGGCACTGTGACAAAATGCCCAACTCTGTTCCATGCCCACTTTTCAAGTACTAATCTGCCTTTTTGGCTTAGCCTGAAAAAATTAAGTTTGATCTTGTTAAGAGAACAGAATGCTGTAAGGGTGCTGGCGTTTCTTCACACGTCTATAATTCAAGACGTCCTGGGATGACGCAGCAGTTAGAGGGAAAGTGATGTTTACAGGCTTAAGTGCTTAAAAACAAATTTCCGGTGGGACAATCATCTGAGCGCATCTGGTTCTTGGTGGGGTCCAGTGGGGATGAGAAAACTGTAATTATGCTGCACCCTGGTGAGGACTGAATCCAGGAGGGCATCTCCCTGCTGCCAGAGGGTTCTCCGAAGCAGTGCAAAGCATGATGGGAAACTCCAGAAAATCTAAGACATGTGTCCATGTTTTAAAGAGAGAGAACTGGGGGAAAAAGTTGTTGTTGCCGCTCCCAGAAGCCCTCCCAGGATGACACAGCTTTCTTTGGGGCAGACGTGGTTCTGTGGCACTGACCCCCGGGGATGCTGGGGGGCTGAGGGCCGAAGCTTCACCCAGCGTCGGGGCTCACATGCCCATCCTGGAGACCTAGCCTGCTCCAAATGTACATCTAGACTGAGGGAGCGGGGTGCTGCGAGTGGGAAAGGCAAAGGTCGTGTGTATTATCCTCAGAAAACAAGCAGCAGGGAGGCAGCTTTCTCTACAGCGAATGAGGCGCCACGCCTGGGAGACGTCAAAGGGCAGATTCCCCCCACGTGAACAGTGGCTTTGGGGCTGTGGCTGTGCTGGCTGCCCAGAATACACACACACACCCCCAGGGCCCCCGAAGCTCAGGGATGCACCTGTCCATCCAGCCTTCTCTCCAAGACCATTGCGGATTGAAATTCCACAGGCTCTCCTGGGGCACCTCCGAGCACTGATCGCATTCATTAGACAGATGCCTCATTCCATTTATCCTCAAATCCCTTGAAGCCCCCCTTCCCCAGCTTTGGCTTCTGCAGGGAAGAGAAGGGTGGACAGGACCTCTCAGGACTCTCCAAACAGGGGGAGGAGGCCACACTGCTCACTTTCTGTCCACAGGCCCGTGGTTTAAGCCACAAAGCGTTTCCAGGGCTCCTGGTCCTGCTTTGTCTCTGAGCCCTGGCTACAGAGCCAATGCCTGTTTCTTGAGCTGTAGGGTCCACCTCCAGGCCACGGGGCAGGTCCAGGAATGAAGTCTACACGGGACAATGTTTGCACGACTTCATGGGGTTTAAACCAGTGCTTTAAACAAACCATCTATAACACATCCCGCATTTACCTTCAACCTGAAGGCAAGGTTCAACCTCGGGGAGTCTGGACTGAGGCAGGTGTGGCTCAGGTCCGACCCCACCAACTGCAAGCTGGGGGCTAGGAGCCCTCACTCACCCTTCTACGCTCCGTCCCCTCCTCCAACCAGAGTATTGTAATGATAACGCTATCTCACGGAGCCAGCAAGAGAAAGCATTTAAGACAGTGCAGGGAAAATACCAAGCACTCAGTGCGGGAGCACCGACTGCTGAGAAAATACCAAATGCCCCAGGCCGGGCTCAAATACCACCTACTCGGTGAAGCCTTTTATGACGTGACCCCCCCAGAGTGCCAGGAGCCTGGTTCTATCTCCCCAAGCCCACCCCCAACAAGCTCCCTTCTTCACGGCCAGTGTCATCGCCAACCTCCGTGATGCCTTCAACTTTGAACCTCCGTGTCTGCACCCACCCACCTCCCTGAACTCACGTTCACTGAGCACACGCCCCGCGCTCACACCGCACTGGGTGCTGAATACCCAGAATGGATGAAGCCCAGTCCCAGCCCTCAAGTAGGAAGTGAGGTGAACGGGCATCAAGCAAATCGATCTCAGTGTCAGGGAAAGCACAGCAGCAGACGCTTCAGCGTCTGCAGGCCTACGGCAAACAACAGAGGTGGGACAGACGAGAGGCAGGCTGAGCAAGGCCACCCAGAGTGGGCAGCTGGCAGTGCCACCAGGAACTTGGTACCAGTGGGAAAAGTCTAGAGAGAGTCTTCTCTCCCTAAACCTTGGAGATTCCAGCCCCCCAAGCCACAATCCCCCCGCCAAGCTCCTACACTAGTCCACAGGTCCATAGGTGCCGCCTGGGTCCATGGCCAGTGTTCAACTCCATCCTAGGCCTCTAACCCAGAGAACTTTTCTCGCCCAGGGTCTGGTCCCGGGCCCCATGTACCCGACAGCTGGCCGGACCCCCTCCTAATCGAGACAAACAGCAAAGCGCCCACCTCCTGACACGGAGTCCTCCCCCGCCAACAAACTCCCAGCTGCAGCATCATACTCTCACCATGGCAACGCTGCCAGGTTGAAAGCAAAGAAATCTCCTGAACTGGGATAGTGTTACCAGCCCAGTGGTATAAGTAGTTGGAACTTTTTAACATTCCTGCACTTACAAAATCATTGACTCCTTCAAGCCTTGGGTATCCTCACACCCAGGAAAATTCCCAACACTTTTCCTGTTGAAAAAATGTTATTTGTTAGAACTTCATCTTCTGATTTATCACCACCTTGACTAAAATAAGGCAGCCTTGGGAGATTATTTTGTGCTTCTTTCCGGTTCACTCTGAGCCTGTCACTGTCACTTTCTACAGAGCCTTAAAATGTCATTCCGCCTGCACGTTTCTGCCAACAAAGTCACGATGGGGCTGGAAGCGCATAGAGGAAAGGGCCCTCAACTCCCAGAGGTTGCGTCCTGAAAAATTGCAGCTACACACAGCTCTGAGGATGTTCCCATGTTTAGCCCTTTGTAGGTCTCCCCTGCACCCACCATGGCATCCCCGTTTCCCAGAACTTGCTCACGCCACAAAGCCCACCTGGTCCGAATCCTAACCCTAACCCTAACATGACCCTAACCCTAACCCTAATCCTTACCCTAACCCTTACCCTAACCTTAACCCTAACCCTAATCCTAACCCTAGCCCTAACCCTAACGTGACCCTAACCGACCAGAACGCTCACCTAATCCTAACCCTAACCTGACCTTGACCTTAACCCTAACCTAACCCTAACCCTAACCCTAACCTTAATGTAACACTTACCTAAACCTAACCCTAACCTGACCCTAACCTAACCTTAACCTTAACCTGACCCTAACCCTAACCACAACCCAAAACTAACCCTAACCTAACCCTTACCTAACCCTAATCCTAACCTGACCCTAACCCGAACCCTAACCTGACCCTGACCCTAAGCTAACCCACCAAACTGCACACATTCTTCAGACCAGTCAGACGCCGCTCCTGACCCAGCACCTGGCCAGGCTGGCTCCTCAGGGTTCCCAAAGCTACCTGTGCCGCCCTGGCTGCCTTCCAGTCATGGATGGGGGGAAGCCGCTGCTCAGAGCCCCCTCTGCTACGCAGTGCCCAGGCAGCACACCTGGCTCACAGCCGGCAAGAAACGAGAGTTGTTGGGAAAATTAATTTCAAAATTTGTGAGTCTCATAGGAGACTCCAAACACCTTGAAAATGCGTACTTCAAAACAGCCAATAACGTCGTCAACAGCAACAGCTATTATTTTCGCAGGTTACTTTAGAAACTTAATCCTTATAAATATATATAATATATAAATATATTGTACACAGTTCTTATGTTTTCCTACAGAAAAGGTAGTGATCCATAGACCTTTACAGGAAGTTGGACAAAAAAGAGATTTCTTCCAAGGATTTTCCCTCGAAGAATAAGGCGTGAAATAGTAAAAGGAGCTCACAGAAAGCGGAACAGCCGATATCCTTTTGCCAAAAAGGGAAACACACACAAGTACAGTTCCATGAAATAATCTACCACCTATTTCATTGCTTGTTTTGTGGACAACATGTAAATAGCCCTTCTCCAATCTCACTTGGAAAATCCTAAACGGTCCTAAATAGAAAATGCATGACTGACTCTAGAAAATTCATCCCGGGGGGAAGTCACACATCCCTACCGGGAACATGGAGGGCGGCCACACAGGTAGAGGCTCTGCAGCTCCACAGGGAGACCCAGGGCAAGATTGCCCACTAATTGGCTCTGCATGAGCCCACCACCTTGAACCAGAGGCCTGCAGTGCGGCTAACTGGGGAGCTGCTCCGTTTAACTGAGTGTTAATATTAAAACCAGACACACGTGCCCAGGGAGCTGAGTCCTCACTTGCAGGCTGGGGTGGGAGGAGGGCGTGGAAGCAGCCCTGAGGCGAGAGGTTGGAAACATCTCCTCAACATCATCCTTTAAAGAGTCACTTCTTTATCCATGAGTCTGTGCACAGTGACCATCGATCACTTCAGTCAAGAGAGATGAAACCAGAAAATTCCATCGCACTTTTAAGGGATGTTGAAAGAAACTCCCAATGTGACGTTTCCTGCCCTGGTGAAGCCCCTGCCCAGGGGCTGACTCCCTCCTTTGGGGAATAAGCTTGGGTGGGTTCCCTCCAAAGGCAGATGCGTGCTAGCCTAGTGCTTGAGGCTGGAGGGAAAACCCAACCCCAAACGACCCCCTCACTTGGTGAGAAATGGAGCAGCTGTTACCTTGACAGTGGGCTGTGGGCACCACACTGAGACCAGGACACTGCTCAGAGCTGGGTGAAAGGTTACGTGATTTAAATATTTAGAAATAAGAAGAAAAGACTTCAGACCCGAGCACACGGGGTGAGGAGAGAACTGGGAAGTAGGCAGGTTTCTGCAAGAAAAGTCCCAGCAGCTCCTGATGGCCCCAGGGGATGCCCCAGCTGTCACCCCCGACAACCCTAGCAACCGTGGCCCAGAAATTCTTTTCTTATGGTTATTTCACATTATCCAGGAGGACCTTGCCTTCCAGGTCACAGGCTTTCTCTGGATTCCCTAGTTTGCTCGGTCAGATGACTACCCGACCCGCACACCTGCTTCCTGAGGCTGAGGGGTGTGACTCCGACCAGGGGTGTGACTCTCCAAGGGCATCATTTCCGCCCGGCCCTGCCCCACTCTGTGCACTGTATTGCTCCTCGTTGACAGGGTGGAGATGGGGTCAGAGAGATTCTTGTGCCTGGATCAGGCATCTGGGTGCAAGATCCGTGGCTGCCTGGCCCAGGAAGTTCAGGCAGGGTGCTCAGGGCTTGGGGGGGCACCGTCAGCATCCAGCCGCTGCACATGGAGCCCCTGCATGGGCATTGCTGGGCTGCCCAGGCTCCTTGTTTGCGTGTCGGGGCAGCACTCAGCTTTGGTCTTTATTTCCGCATCTGCCCAAGGTCCTCTCCTTGGACCTCTCAGAGCATCTTGACCCACACTGCTCACCCTAACTTCCTCTCCCTGGAGGCTGAGCTAAGCGCTCGTGTGGAGAACGTGTACCTTGATGCTTGGATGAGGCACCACACAGAGGAGACACCTGGACACCTCGCTGAATGTCTCCGTTCACCTGGAATGCCATGTGGACAGCCTCCTGCAGCAGAAATCTCTGACCCCGGCTGGCCTCAGCCATCCTGAGGGTGACCGAGCACAGAGAAGCTCGTGGGAGGAGGAACCTGGCTCGTTCTGAGCAGAATTCCCCAAGGAGCACAGCCCCTCCCCAGCCTCTCCCCGTACAAACATGCACACTTCCACTCACAGACCCTCACCAGACCCCTTCCTTCACGGGACCCGGTGTAGCGTGAGGGTGTCTGAAGGGGTGAGAAGGTGGACCCAATGCAGGACCCTGTGGGGTCTGTACCACCCAAGGAAGCAGGGCTTCAGTTACACGTCTCTGAGGAGCTTAGGAAGCAGGGCTGGAGTTACATCTTAGTAGGGGGTCCCTGTTGGTGTGAGTGTGAGATCCCCCTCATGCTAATCATGGAGACACATTTCCCCGCAGATTCCCAAGGGGTGGGTGGCCTTTGGGAGCGAATCCACTGGACCCCTGCCTTGTTCAGGCGAGAGCTCTTCTGGGTGGTGGCCTGGCCTCAGGGTAGCCCCGGCCGGCCTAGTCCAATGCAGAGGCCGTGGAGGTGGCTTCACAGGGACACTTCTGTGGTGGAGAAACAGGCGATGGGCCGTCTGGAAGGTATATTCTCCCAAAGAAACAGATCCAGCCAGATGGCTGTCTCTGTGACTCTAAGGGCTATACCCCTGGATCACAGATACTGAAAGCAGCCAGTATCTTGGAGCAAAAAGAGTGATCAGAACAGTGTTTGGAACAGAACCAGATGTGACCCAAGATGGATCCACCTTTCCAACAGTTGAGATATTCCAGGATATTATCCAAAAGGGTGTGATGATGCCCCCACTGGGCACTCTTGATGGTGGTGAACATTCTCAGAATGAGAAAGTGACAGGTGGGACCACCTAAAGCACGTGAGCTGTTTGCTGCCCTTTCCCTGGTGGCAGCCAGGCTGCATCAACAAGGACAGACCTTCCAGCTCAGATCCGCCCTCTGCCAGACTCCCTTCCTCACGGCCCTGGCAGGGACAGAGTCCAAATGCCCAGAGAATGTCAGCCCAATAAAGTAGGTTTTCCATTTAAAATAAATGTCTTTGGGACATTGGGGCCAATCTTTAATCTTTTAAAGAAAAAAAGTTCTGCTGGGAAAAATCTTTAAACTGATACTTTATTACTAACGAAGGCCGTGTTCAGAGAGCTCCCTGCCTTGGAGCAGGCCATGGCTGAGACACCTCTGAAGGCCTCTTGAGGGTCCTCTGATGGAAAGAACTCCTTTGTGCAAGGACGTCACCTGTCACCGTCCGACCCTGGCGTCAAGCAGCCAGGCCCCACGTCCACGACCGTTTCCAAACTCACTCCCGCGTCTCTGACTTTGCACAGCTTGTCACAGACCCTGTTCTGTCCTCAAAGAAGTTACCCGACCGCCGAGAGGTGTTGACTGGATTAAGAGGGGAAACCTGGGGCACGTGGAATGATTCGGCAGGAAACACTAAGATAAAACGCTCAGCAAGGTGTGTTCTGTCACATCTGACCAACAGCCCGGAGGAGGCCAGGTGGCCAGGAGCTCTGAGCTCTGCCTCAGAAGCTGGCACCAAGCAAGTGGGCCCCTGGGGCGGGTGCACGGGGGCTGGCGAGGGGGAAAGGGGGCCCCGCGGGGAAGGCCTGGTGGCCTCTGCTCTCAGGAGACAGGAAGCCGATCCCCCCGTGTTTTAGGGGCATCCGACTGACCAGGGGTGTCTTGCCCCCTCCGATTCCATCCCCGACCGCCTGACGGTCAGTCCGATGGTGGTGACCTGAGCACACCTGTGGCTGCTCTGAGGTCTCCCCGAGGCGTGAAAGGCAGTTTCCAACTCGAGCGGCAGGGACCAGAGGCAGGTGTTGTGTGTGCTTTGTGAGCGTTCTACCGTGTTCCGTCCTGGCCGCAGGCTCAGCCTGGCCGGCCTGGGGTTCTGCCGCTGTTGCTTCCGTTGCTTGCTGCTGGCTCTCCTGCGGGCCTCACAGGGCACGGCCACACCCAGGATGGGAACAAAAACAATAACCCAGGTGCTGATTAAGCCCTGCTCCTGGCCGCAGGCCACGCACCAAGGATGCAGGGCAAACTCCCAGCGGGCTGCCGAGGGAAGAGAAGCTCTAGGGGACCTGTGCCCCGAGGATGGGTAACGTGGCCCTGAGCTGACAGTCTCCCGCCCTGCCCCCCCAACCCCCACCCCCCC
>NW_006769874.1:1945583-1947070 GCF_000442215.2 Lipotes vexillifer | reverse complement strand
CTCGTCTCCCGCCCTGCCCTCCGCACCCCCCACCCCGGTCTCCCGCCCTGCCCCCCCGGGGTCCCGCGGCCGCAGCCCCTCTGTGCCAGCTCAGGAGGATCAGTCTGTGCCCTCCACTTCTCCATAGCATCTGGCGGTGCCGACCACATGCTCCTGGCCATTCTGGGGGGTCAGACGTCCACAGTCCCCTCCTTTTTCCACCCCTTATGAGCTGTGTGGTCTGGGCACTGGTCTGTTTCCTCATCCGCGGAAGGAGCCTGACGGCGGGCGGCCCCGGTGAGGGTCACACGAGGTGATGCCTGTACAGTACTCGGCACAGTGTCCCACGAACGAAGTGTCCTCGTCACAAGGGAAAATCCAGGCAAAGTGATTAAAACGTAATAACAGAGCGCGACTCTCCGCACACAGACTTTACCTCGTTTGATCTTTACTGGCACCAGATGAGCTCAGAAACATATTGTTAGTCACAGAGGAGCACAGAGTGCAGGATTCCACTTATATGAAGTCTCCAGAATGGGCAAATCCACAGAGACACAAAGTAGATTTGTGGTTGCCCAAGACTGGGGGAGGGAAAGGAGGGTGACAGCCAGTGGGGCAGGGTTTCTTTTGGGTGATGAAAATGTCCTAAAATTGATTGTGCGGATGGTAGCACAACGCTGTGAATATACTAAAAACCATTGTATGATACGAGGTATACGGATGGGTTGGGTGGCGTGTGAGTCATACCTCAATGGAACTGTTTCTTAAGGAAAGCGTATTGTACCCGCAGCAGCCACCCTAGCCCACACTCAACATTGACTGAGAACGTTCTGGGTGCCAGGGCCTCAGCCACAGCATGTTACCTGATCGACTCACAGCATCCTGCCCGCAGGTATTAAGCCAAACTTTCAGAAGAGGAGCCCCGGGAGACAGAAGAGTTTGGGAATTTGCCCTGAGTCACAGAACCAAGGAGCGCCCAGTCCCCCCGGGACCATCGCTGGTCTGGCCGCACCCCGCCTGCCCAGCCTCCCCTGCCGCTGCCCCTTCCTCTCGCCAGTGAGAGCAAACTTGGTGCGGTTTCGGAAACCTCTCCGTTTGACGCTTTCTCGCAGGAGTCGGCCGTGTAAGCAGCAATAGGAGAGTTTTCTGGATCCTTTTCCAGATTCTCCATATTGGGCTCGTTTTCGTATGAGGGACTTACCTTTCAAACACGGCAGCCTAGTTTTCAAAATAAAATGCAATTTGGGGAGATGTTCTCTTTTTGGTGAAAATAGAGAATGGAATATGCCCTGCCAGGTAACCGTGAAATTTTTCCACTTCATTTTATTTTTTACAGCCCTGTATTGGGGTACGATTGACATATAAAAATCTGTACGTTGGGCCTCCCTGGTGGCGCAGTGGTTGAGAGTCCGCCTGCTGATGCAGGGGATACGGGTTCGTGCCCCGGTCCGGGAGGATCCCACATGCCGTGGAGCGGCTGGGCCCGTGAGCCATGGCCGCTGAGCCTG
>NW_006769874.1:1926588-1945453 GCF_000442215.2 Lipotes vexillifer | reverse complement strand
GAAAAAAAAAAAAAAAAATCTGTACGTATTTGGTGATACAACCTGACGGATCTGGGGAAGAGTGGGCACCGTGACCTTCCCCACGATCCACACCAGCCCCGTGGAGGAGGGTCCGGAGCGTGTCTGTGCCTGGGGATCATGGCACTGCTCCGGCCTCTCCTAGGCCACGTCCGCCCCCTGGGGACCCGGGAGGGGAGCCGAGTGACTGCCCGTGGCCTCTGGCAGCCGTGGTACTGGCCGGCTCGGTCTGGCGTCCTCTCTCCACACTCGCGCCCAGGCCACCGCCTCCAGCACCGGGGCTCACCTTCTGTCTCTGTGCAGAGACTGCACAGCTCCAGCGGCGACTCTCCTGGAGCCCCGGCTCCGGCCCCTCCCACGTCTGCTTGGGGGTGTGATGGGCACCTGGGTCTCAGCGCGTCGGTGCCCCAAGAACCCCCGCCTCCCCGGGCTCCCTCCCTGCTGCTCTGGCCGCCCCCTCTGGTCCCTCAGCCCCTCTCGCTGGCTCTGAGCTTGAACTCTACCTGCACGGCACCCTGGTCTGAGCCCCTGCCTAGCCCCTGGACGCCTCCAGCATCACACCTGGCCATCCTGCTTTCTCCTCACGTGACCATCAAGCCCAGTACAGCAGCCCAAGCGGACCCTTAGGCCCACGTCAGGGCCTCCCTCCTCGCCCTGCCGTGGCCCCTGGCTCCTTCTGAGAAAGAACCAGAGGTTCCCGTGACTGCCTCTTCCCCCTGCCGACTCCACTCCAGTCGTCCTGACCTGCTGCTCCAAGCTCATCCCTGCTTCAGGCCTGGGGCGCCCTTCGCCCCCGTGCTGCATGGCTCACCCCATACCGCCTCCAGCCTCTGCTCACAGGTCCCTCATCCAAAGGCCCTTCCTTTCTGCATCTCTCTCCCCGTCACCTGTTTGATTTTTCTCCATCGCTCAGCACCTGCCGTATTCTGTAACTACTTGTCTTCCTCCACGAGCGTAAGAGCCCATGAGGGCGATGCCTTCGCTTACCCTTTTCTCTCCCGGGTCTCCAGCCCCCAGAGCAGCTCCTGGCAGAGCGTAGGCGGCCGAGAAACGCTCCTTCACTGTGTCTTCACAGGCTGAAGGCACAGCTGTGCAGCTGGACGCGGGGGTGCGGTCCCGAGCCAGTCTCAGTTTCCCCTCCGGACCCTCGCTCGCTCCTTTCTGCCTCTGGAGCGCATCTCAGCGGATCCTCTGCTGTTCCCGCCACTTGCAGGTATTGGATGCAGCCGTCGCAGGCACTAACAGTCTAGTTCAGTCTGGGCAGAACTCTCCGCAGGCATCCGACCTGAGGCCCACCCTCCAGCCCCCGCTCTGGGGCTGACTTGGGCGTGGTGCCCACAGAGTGGAGCCTGGGGTCTCCCCGCAGCGTCCGTGCTCCCCTGGGGGGCAGCCCGCAGGCACCCAGGAGGGACGGTGGGACAGGATGGCAACCTCCCCTCCTGGCGGACGCCCCACTCCCCCTCCCTCTCCCCGCACAAGGAGAGACGGGGAACATTCCAGCTCCTTTTATGAGAAGGACTACGCCCTTCAGAGGGGCCCTCGCTGGCTCCAGGGACCCACTTGCTCTGCCGCAGGCAGGAGACGAGTGTCCAGTTAAAGGGTCCAGGGCTGGCTCCGATGACCCTCAGGAGGCCTCGCTCAGACGGTCACACGGCCCTCACGATGTAGGGCCCTTGTCAACTGTCACTTCTGCCGCGCCTCGGAGCCAGCAAGAAAACGTCCTCCTCACCACCTGCTTAGGGACCCTCTCTTCCGAGGCCTCAAAGCCATGGTCACTGAGAGTCCCGGCTTTTCTCAGTGGGGTCATCCTGATTCTGCCCGGGGGCACACTCAACCCCGCCCTATGTCGGTTGTAAACAAGGATAAAACAGGGGAACTTGGACTAGAGACCCTCCTCAACAACATGGCTGACGACCACACCACCCCCATTCCCAGGGAGCCACTTCCTGCCACAGGTATTAAGCCTCCAGGTGAGACCCCCTCCCCACCATGGCCACCGCGGGGCTCGCTGCCCAGCCTGATTTTACATGGATGTGGAGAAAGCATATCCCTCTCACTCCTGACCTAGAGCTCTGGGTGTGAGTGTTTTTGAGTGATCTTATCTGCTCCAAGGTTGTCTCCCTTTGACATCTCACCCTTGCTGTGTGCAAATACGTATCACTATATTTATTCAATACATATTTATTCTATAATATAAATACAACCACACTGGGGAGACGGAGAGACCAGTGAAATAAATACATAAATTAATTTCAACCAACGTCAACAAACCGGTGCTGATCAAGAATTGAGTCAAATTTCAACCGACATCAAGCAGAAGTGATACGTGTGTCTGTGACGCTGTCACGTGGTCCCGAGACACAGGGCAGCTGCACTCAGGGGTCCTGGGGGACACGAGGGAAGCCTCACCCAGCGTGCCTCTCCCACCCACCACCAGCCCCCAGGAGGAAACGCCAGCACTGTTAGCCTCTCAGCCGCCCCCAAAAGAATCCTTCCCTTGGCCCCAAACATGCTCACGATACCCAATCAATATTCACACTTTAGGTGCCCAGAAATAGACGTTTTTGTCCTTGCATTTTCTGACAGAGACAAACAAAAGTCTTTTGTTTATAAAGATAGCCTAGACCCTGACTGTTGATGCAGAAGAAAACTGTTCATAATAATTTAACATTTTAAGAAGTTCAGAAAGATGCAAGGGGGAGCCGGGGAGCCTGAAAAGTCAGTCAAATCCCACCGGGCAGCCACGCCAGTCACTTTGCTAATCTTCCAGAGCTACACCCTAGAATGCTACCCCACAGCGCGGCACTAATCCCTCATCCATTTTGTTGAAAAACAAACACATCTGGAGCCAGTGAGGATAATTTAAGTGCGATGCCGGAAAGCTCTCACCGTGTCTTACACAACAGTCAAGGGGTCACCAGCCCATGGCTTGCTCTCTCCACTGCCCTGTCTCTTCACAGAGAGAATTAAACCAAAAAGACCAGTTTTTACTTGAGTAGTTTCCATTGATTTTAGAATCATGTCCTAGACCTTTCAGAAAGGTCGTAGAAAAATAACCAAATTCCTTCTATTCCACAACTTAAATGTCTCAGTGCATCTCGCACATCCCTAATGATGCAGGGAACTGGAGAAAGGGACTTTGTAGGGAGTTACGCCGGGAAAGCCTTTCCTTGGTGAGTCGTGTACCTTCTGAACGCAATTCTGGTCAATCTGGAAGAAGCAACGAAGGGATCAGTGAGGAGACAGAACCTCCCTGACCTGCTGAGTCAGCTTTGTGGTTGAGAGGAAGTGGGGGTGTTCTGAGTGTGGTCACGTCCTCAGTGTATTTAAACTCCCACCGCCCTCACCTTCCCGTCATTAGTCCTTTGACAGGTGAAAGTATCACCTACAGGAAGCATCACTTTACCCAATTCTTACAAAGGCGTCCTGCGGTCTGACGGGAGTAGCAAATGTTCATCTGACGGGGACCCTCCACCTTGCCAGCCTCCCCTCAGCTCCCCAGTACTGTGACTGGGGAGAAGATAAGGACCAGAGAGTCCAGATGGCAGAGCTACTAACGGGAAAGTGAGGGGAAAAATAAATGCCCCGACTCTTGTTTCCGCACACAAGGGGGGAAGATGTGGATTGCCATTGGCTGAGTTTTGAGGACAGAAAGAACATACTTGGGCCGCATAATCACTGCATCACATAGTTAAATAACGCTAGCTGAGCTCGACTCACTTTTATTCAGGTACTGAAAATATTTCTTAATGCCTAAGTTTTCTCTTTCTGGAAACCAGCACAGCATGTTCAGAACATTCCAACATCCTGGGAATGTAAAATGCTACAGTTCTCTAAACAAGCAAAACCCCTGAGAGCATGAGTCTCGTATGCATCACATGATATGTTGTGGGTCCTCCCAGCGCTAGGAATCATTCTTCAAGATTTTCCTTCCAAAAATGACGTGTCAGGGAGGCATGCGCCCTCCACCCAGGCCGGAGGAGACAGCGTCGAAGCGAGGTCATTCCAGAGCCAAGATGAGGTCCAGGTCAGGCCGTCCTGGATGGGCTGGCAAGAGGCGCTTAGTCACATGACGACAGAGGCAAAACATCCTGCGTGAACTAAAAGTGAAGTCATGCAATGATGTGGTCCTGGCGGCTTCAGGGAAGTAAACTCTTTCCAAACGCTCTTCAATACTCACGGGGAATCATTAGCCGAACCCTCGGACCTTTCGCAATCCACCTTTTAATTAAGCATCGCTGTGCTGACGGCCTTGTTAGCAAATATGACAGTAGGTTAAAAGTGGAAAAATAATTAGTAGAAAGTCAATGCTTTCAGCAATGAGCAAGTGGAATTTGACAATAAAAGCACAATGCCACTCATATTAGCATTCAGAAAAAGAGAATACGTAGGTACAATGTTAACACAATAAGTACAAGATCTATGTGAGAAAAACAAAACTCCAATGAGACAAATCAAATAATATCCAAGTAAATGTCCATGGATGGCAAGGCTCCGTATTGTCCAAATTTCCCTTCTTCCCAACTTCACCGACAGATTCACTGCAAAAATCCCCACCAACATCCCGGCAGGTGATTTTGCAGAAATTGACAAACTGACTCTAAAATTTATCTGGAGACACAAAACCCCAGAAGTCAAAACTTTCACATTAACCCAGAGAAGAGCCTCTATCCACCCAGAACCTTCCATACCGTCAAGAGACAAGGAGATGAAGCCACTGACCGCGGGGAGAGAAAGACAAGAACAGAGTTACCCTCCCTTAGGTCCGAGAAAATAAGGCCAAATCCTCCAAATGCCAAATCCTATTTATCATCCAGAGAACAAAGGTCCTTAACTGCTGCCCCAGCTATCAGAACACACTCTTCTATCCAGTTTCCGAGTCATATTTTTACACACATCATTCTAGACTCTGTAGAACCTGGACGGTTCGTGCCAGGTGATCCGTTCCTCCTCCAGCTAAGTCACTGCTCCTTCAGCTGACATTCTGGGTGTGATTTATGTGCCAGGCACTTGCCACACCCCAGAAGCCCGACCCTGAGAAGATGGACATGGCCCCAGGTACAGGGTGTGTTGGATTGCGGATTCCTCATCTTAAAGGTAGTGGATGGGAGTGGACATGGACGGCTCACTGCTCACTTCCATCTCAGCGCTGGATTCATCCTCTGTGCCTCAGTCTCCACATCTGTAAAGTGGGCCTAAGAATAATACCCGCATGACAGAGTTATGGCAGAAATGTGTGAGCTGATACTTAGAACGATGCTTGATACTTGGTCACTACTCAACAAGTATTACTGTTATTTATCAACACCGTGGTTGTTTGTTTCCTAGTACTGTGACCCAGGTCATAATGTCCGATCGAGTTATGATAATCAGCAAAGGAGATATAGAAAGAAAAGTTGTACAAATATGGCTGAACAGACATAAATCAAATACCTTATTTTAAAAAGCTAAATGCTTTCATTAAAATTCGTCCATTTTTATTTATCAAATAATCTGTAATTTAATTTTAATTGCTCTTTTTTCCTATGAATAAGATTAACAATACTTACTTTAGAAAAGTTTAGTTAAAAATCTAAATGTTGGGACTTCCCTGGTGGCGCAGTGGTTAAGAATCCGCCTGCCAATACAGGGGACACAGGTTCGATTCCTGGTCCGGGAAGATCCCACGTGCTGCAGAGCACCTAGGCCCGTGTGCCACAACTACTGAGCCCACGTGGCACAACTACTGAAGTCCGCGCACCTAGAGCCCACGCTCCAACAAGAGAAGCCACCACAATGAGAAGACCGGGCACCGCAACAAGGAGTAGTCCTGCTCGTCGCAACTAGAGAAAGCCTGTGTGCAGCAACAAAAACCCAATGCAGCCAAAAATAAATAAATTAATTTTTAAAAATCTAAACGTTACCAATAATCCAGGAAGTAACCCTCAAAATAGGAAGAAATGAATTTGCCATTTTTCATCATCCTCCAAGATCTAAAGAAAGGACCGTCTCAATCCCCCATTTACGTGTAAGTGATAAGTAACTGGCTAATAACAAAGGAGGAGTGATGCTTTTCCTGCTTCTGTATAAAAACTGGTGAAGGTGCTCTCTGAGCAAACCTAGAATCAGGACACTTGGAATCACGGATCCTAGAGTGAGGGGCTCCCCGAGCCCAAAGCCGACATCTAGGATTTCAGGCTCACAGCCACCGGGCCACCTGCCCAAGGTCATTGTCGGCAGCCAACACAGTCATGCTAGGTGGTCCCATGGGCCTCTCGAAAGCCTCAGATTATCCCAAATTCCTTAGTAGGCAGAGGACGGACACCGGGAATGCACACATGCAGATCCACAGGCCAGACAGCTCAGGAGCAACATTAGAGTTCTGTGCTGTAAGCAAAGGAAAAGCCTCCCCTGTCCCACCACAGCCCTCCAGCCTCCTCTTGGCCCCGACACTTGGAGATTCTGCCCGTGAGCCTGGTTTTCATGCAGAACTTCCGCCCACCTCAGTGGGTCCCAGAACACAGAAGCCGTGCATTACTCGTGCTCCTGCCCTTTTCTGGGTCCAGTACCAGACCTCGGGTCAATAAGTGCTGGTTGACTTAAATTGTACCAACAAGAAAAAGAGGAGCCCACCAGGCCAACGCTTGGCTGAGCCAAGGTCAAACCACGTCATTCTGACCCCCGACATCTCACTCTCGACTCTTCCGGAAAACAGAGACGCAAAAGAAACCAACCACAAGAGTAAACAGATGTGCATCTGAGCTGGGAGTTCTGACAAAAAGAAGTCACAAAAACATACACTATATCCGAATTGAAAAAAGAATCCCTCTTTTTCTTTCTGTGTGTTGGAAAAACAAACACCGGGATATAGGCTGGAGTTAATTCTGCTTTTTGTTGGACAATAAAAACCTGTGGCACCTATTTGAGTCTGGAGACGGGATTGGAAACCTTGAGCAATATTCTGGGAGGGTTTTTTTTTCCTTGTTTTACTTTTTTTTTTTTTTTTGGCTGTGTTGGGTCTTCGTTGGGTCTGCGCACAGGCTTTCTCTAGCTGTGGCGAGCAGGGGCTACTCTTCATTGCGGTGCGCGGGCTTCTCATTGCAGTGGCTTCTCGTTGCGGAGCACGGGCTCTAGGCGCGCTGGCTTCAGTAGTTGTGGCTTGAGGGCTCAGTATTTGTGGGGCATGGGCTTAGCTGCTCCGCTGCATGTGGGATCTTCACAGACCAGGACTGAACCCATGTCCCCTGCATTGGCAGGTGGATTCCTAACCACTGCACCACCGGAGAAGTCCCTCTTGCTTTACTTTTTAAAAACATGTGAATTACAGTAGGCAAATATCTTCTGTCATAACACAAAGGATGTTGTCTTAGAAAAAAATGAATGTTGTAAGACGCCATCATCACATCCAAATCTTTAACTGAGTTGGTAGAATTGTGAGAATGAAGGTAGTGTCCCTCTGTCCACGTAGGAGCTCCGGCCACAGCTCGCATTCCATAGAAGACAGGGGCGGCTTCTCTACACCGTCGATGGATGGACGGAACCACGTCATCATCTTGCGAGCCCTGTGTCAGCAGCACTGGGGGAAGCGGCTTCCCTCTTTTCCAGCCACTGCCCCTCACTCCTCACTCTGACAAGGTGAAGGGTCCACCGTTTCCATGTGTGACAGCGAGATGCCTTCAAAGACCATCCTGCATCCAAACACATATTCTACTGAGCTTCCTGGGGGCAGGGACATGTGAACATTTGGAGTCCCCCCCCCCACTGTAGAATGCTTGGGCTGCTGTAACAGAACACCCCGTGCTGGGTGGCTTATAAACAACAGACACTGATTTCTCCCAGTTCTGGAGGCTGGACATCCAAGATCAAGGCCACCGCAGATTCCATGTCTGGTGAGGACCCACTTCCTGGTTCACGGACTACCGTCTTCTCCCTGTGTCCTCGCGTGGAGGAAGGGGGAGCTTTCTGAGGTCCCATATATAAGGCACTGATCCCCTTCATGGGGGCTCCACCATCCTGACCTCATCACCTCCCAAAGGCCCTACCTCCTGCACTATCAGATTGGGGGTTAGGGTGTTAACATATGAATTCTGGGGGGACACAAACATTCAGTGCATAGCATTCAGCCTCCATCACCTATACCCATTACAGGACTACAGTGCAACAACCAGAAATGACCCTACCCCCCAAACAGCCTCTGAAACAGGAGGCAGTCCCCGTGACCGAGAAGGACTGATAACAGGAATGGTCAGGTTAGCTGGGGGTCCGTGGCCACAGGCACAGCATCTTAGGCTGTGCAAACATTCCTGCCACACAGATCGGTGACTGCTGCTGAGGTGACTTCTGATCAGATGGACTCAGAACCTCCACTTGCCAATTGTGGTGATGGAGGACCCGCTCCTCGAGGCAGAGCCCTGGGCTCCTGCACTGTCCTTGCCTGGATCTGAGCACAGGAGATGCTCCAAAGGTATTTTAGAACCTGATGTGTTCAGTTACTTAGTCACTTTCTTTTATTCTCATTTGAAGGGAGCTTTTAGATAGAGCAATTAACATATTTCCCATAGGCGTTCAAAGTTTAAGTATTGATTGAGGGACTTAGGTGTTAAAAAAAAAAAATCCCTAACAGGTGGAAATGCCATAGAGATCACAGCAGAAATGGCCACTCCCACCTGGAAAGGTCTCTCCTGCTTTTAATTTGTAAGCCAGCAGCCTTCACCCCAAAGTAAGGAGGGTGTATCCTCAGAAGAGCAGAAGCCGTGATTAAGAGCAGCATGTGCGTGTGTGTGTGTGTGTCCGTGGGATACCGTGGTCTCGGGCTCAGCATTGCCTGAAAAACAAGCGCCTCGTCGTTCATATTTTGGTCACACTGAGGGAAAGCCTGAAGTGAAGTCACCAGGGTGTGGAAGAGTTGAGGGAACAGCGTTCAAATATCTTGAAAATTAAGATGATTCATCACAATTATTCAGTTCACTGACATGCCCTTCGCTTCAGCCGTCAGAACGGGAAAGTAACAAATGCAGAAGGTGGTCCGGAAGGAAACACACTGAAGCCACTTTTCAGAAGATGAAGCTGTGAGCAGAGTTTCTCAGCCCAAAGGGAGAAGCACAGCGGACGCCAGGCACAGGGCCCCTGACAGGCTGTCAGCACAGCCCAGGGAGGGGGGCCACGGAGCGCCCCAGGTAGGAAGGGAGGCGGAACAAGATGCGGAGATGCTGAAGTGCTTGCGACCAGGAGCCCTAACGGCGAAGAACAACTGGGACTCCATACTGGACCTGTTTCCTTTACCTCTGTTTTCTGTTGCTTTCGCTACAAGTTAATCACTAAAGGGATGCTGCTTGTAGCTTAAAGTGTGCCTAATGGCCCGTCTCTGGCAACCCTACCCCCAGGCCTGAGTCATAAGCTGAAATACTTTGTTTCGCTCCCAGGAAACATCCTGAGCTGTGAATGGCTGCAGGAAGGAGGAGTTTGGCACATCCCCTGAGTCCGGCGGGAACCAGGAACTTACGGCCACTTTCGCTTTACCTCCTCACCTACGCCTCTCTAGTCTATAAAAGAAATGAGCATCCAAGCCCAGGCAAGATGGGTCTTTGGGACATGAGTCCACTCTCTTCTCCATCTCCTGGCTTTCCAAATAAAGTCGCTATTTCTGCCCCGACACCTTGTGTCTGGATGGATTGGCCTGTCGTGCGGCCAGCGGGATGAGGCTGGACTCGGTAACAGAACGAGATCTGAGGCAGGGCGTGAGGGGACAGGACGGGGACAGAAGAATGACACGGAGGGAAGACCAGGACTGTGTAGGAGACTGGCCGGGCCCCTCACCCTGGCCAGCAGCACAGGGACCCTCCTCAAGGAGGAGGTCCCAGCGCGGCGCTCATGGCCTACTGAGCACCCTATCTTTTCTACGTGGCATCCTGTCTGAAGCTGGGCTGCTTTTTATTCTCAGTGCGGTGCTCACGCCCTGGACTCTTGGCCTCCTCAGGAGTGAACCTGGTGATGAGCCATCACTCCCAGTGAGGGGTGCTGGGCCCGAGGAGGGGCCTTAGCAAAGCCCCTCAGATTAGGAGGCCGAGGCCCAGGCAGTGAGCAGTTCTCAAGGTCACATTTACAGGGTGGTTGAGACCGGCTTCCCGTGCAGGCTGTGCCTCCCGGGGGCCATGGCACCTGCCCCCCGGCCCAGGAGCAGACGGGCTTCCCAGGGCCCGGAGCTGCTCTCCAGGGGCCCCTTCCCATTGCCAGTGTCTCCAGTCAGTCCAGTTCCAGTGCTCGGTAGATCCTCCGTCCTCGCCGCATGGGGACAGGACTGTCCACCCGCTGGGGCCAGATGCTTTTACCGACTTCCCATTGAGCTCCCTCAACCCCCTGGAAAGCAGAGACATTGTTCCTTCTTTGTGCATAAACAGGCTGAGACTCAGAGTTGAGACGCCCGAGTTCACAGATGTGCTGAGCGCTGCAGCTGGAATTTAAACTCCGTCCCTCTGTCTGTCTCTGCAAAGCTCGGGATCTTTTCATCACATCAGGGTCCTCAGTCAGGGTCACAAACAGAAAGCTCAGAGCTGAGAGGGGAAAGGTAATGGTGGCGGGGGTGAGTGTGTGTGAGTGTAAGTGTGTGTTTTCATCTCTCTGGCCGCACGGCATGCGGGCTCTTAGTTCCCCAACCAGAGATTGAACCCGGGCCCTCGGCAGTGAAAGCGCCGAGTCCCAACCACTGGACCACCAGGGAAGTCCCTCACTGGTAATTTTTTGAATTACTGGTTGTTGAGCTGAAACTCCTTTTTTGATGAGAATGTTTCCCGTTGAAAAAGGTTTTCATAGCAGAAGGCGTTGGCTTTTCAGCCAGCATTGCCCAAAAGGGGGCCCGTTTACAGGGGGTTCTCCCACGGCTCAGCTTTGAGAACCTGCACCGCCGGGCTCCGTCCCAGGTGAGCCGAGGTGCGTTCACGGACCTTTCGGGGGAGAAGGGGTGCGGGTCACAGAACATGCTCTCCTGTCGGCCAGGCGTAGTCCGTGGGATAAAGGAAGCCCGGGCAATTCACACCGACGTGCTTTACTGTGCAGATGTGACAGCTGTGCTGGATTAGTCGCCTTTGGAGAAAACCATTTGGTTAATCAGACGCAAAAGACAATTCCATGACTAAATGGCTTCACATCTCCTGGGCAGCTGAATCTGTCGCGAGGAGATGCCAGTGTATTTGCGCCTTAAGGCAAAAATGTCCCTTCCAAAAGGGGTGGGATTTGGGTCTGCAGTTGCCGCTCTGCCATCCAGCACTGGGAACCAGTCGTGATCTCACCGTGAGGAGGGTTGGTTTTGGCCACAGAGGGTGGCTGCTCTGATCGACCAGCGGGTCTCCCGTGGGGAAAGTTTCCTGGGATGGGGGTCTCTGCTCCTCCCTCAGAGGCCGCAGGGCTGCTCCTTAGGTAGGACGGCTGAACTGGTGCAATGTCTTCCACTTGTAAGATAACACAGGAACACTTTCAGCCAGCGGTGTTTCATGAGTCTGCAGATTTACTTCTTACGGGAGATGGAGGCGGGGGAGTTAGCCCAACTGCAGAACTGACGACACAGCGATGAGCTTTATAAAATGTTAACTAAATTGAAGAATGCCTGGAGGACCCCTCTTGATTTAAAAATCCAACACTTATCTCGGTTCACCCAGGCTCCTGCAGCCACAGACACACATTTTCCTAAATCTCCCCTGTCACCTGCCTCTAAAGGAGACCTCTTTTCTGGAGTTTTCCTGCCAGCTTTTATTCTGATAATGACAGCGTGTGATGCCATCGGCTACCTCTGAGCTTTCCTGCCTTATCTGTCAAAGGCTGAGAGGGAATCGCAGCACCTTGCCTGAGATGGGGGCCAATCCACGGAGCTGAAGGCGCACCAGGAGGGGGCGGGGGTGTGTGCAGGGACCCGCATTCCTGAGGGGCAGGCTCCCCTGGGACCAGAGGGCAGGAGGGGACCCGACACTCCTCCGGGGAAAGCTGGGAGCTGCACCCACGCTGTGACTTGCTGAAGGCTTATCAGCAGAAACGCATAAAGGCAAGATTAGCTGTCTGACGGGAAAGCTGCAAACATCAATCTCCGGGGTTTGGGGTTTGGGCGGACGTGAGAGAACAGGGAGGGGTGCGGAGGTGTCTGCTCGTCTGAGTCGGGAGGACTGACCTGGAAGGAACCACGGTTTAGGTTTACACGCTGAAGCAAAGGGATTAGCGAGCACGGCTCAGAGCTTTCTCCAGAGTGGGCTCAGCCCTGAAAGGGCACCTGGGTGGGGATTTTCCGAGATGCCTGCAAGAGTGCCAAGCAGCCACGACGGAGGAGGTGACCCTGTTCTCCCAAGTGTGAGGAGAAGCCCTTGGAGTGAGTAACGCTTAAATAACGCCCAGGCCGTGTTTCAGTAAGGATGTAACGTTAGCCCTGGAACAAAAACCGTGTCCTATGACCCGTCCTCATGCAGGCCGACTCCAGATTTGCGGGGGCCACAGGTCCAGGAAGGAGATTTGGAAAGCAAGCGCTTGTAGACACTCACTTACCAAGGGCCACACTGAAACGTGGAGTATTTGCTACTAATTCAAGATGTTTTCAGTAACTCAAGCCAGGCTCATCTGACAGGGCAATATTTTTCCCCAAGAACCGCCCTGTGACAGCTGAGAAACTGAGGCTCAACACAGAAGTGACTTCCTAAAGTTTACACGGAAACATCTGGAGGTAAAGCTCAGGACTCTCGGGGGACAACTTTTTCCTTGAATTCGTCCAATCCAGATAGAGCCAGGACATGGACAGTGACCAAGGTGACAAAGTCTCCAGGACAATGTTAAGGGTCGACCGTGGTGAACAAGTCATCGGCCTAAGGACTCACCCTGCACCTGGCTGGGACATCCGGACACGAAATGCAGCAACACCTGCGGTCACCACGTGGCTGCAGCCTGCCTGCCACCGTGTCCACACCACCCTTCCCCGTGTGTCTCCGCTGGGGCCCCGGGAGGCCGCCGTGCCCACCGCTGTGCAGGTAGCCATGGTTTCCTCACCCTGGAATGGCCCTCTTCCTCCTCATGCCCTGAGAAACTTCCAGGTCTTTCCAGACCACGTCTTCACAGGTCTCCCCTAATCCCCTCCCACCTTCACCCACACGCCCAAGCCTCCCCACCCCTTCGGAGTCTTCCCAGCCTTTGTGCAGGTCTGCGGGGCAAGGGGCGGTCCTCCCTCAGTCTCAGCTACCCAACTGTACTCGAAAATGACAAACCTGGGAGAAAAACGCAGCTCTCTCCCACCGCAGGGGCCTGACTCCAGCGGGACTTTGCTTCTCTGCCGTCCGCGCCGTCCATCCAAATGGGTGGAAGTCTTCTCCCCCCACCTGCCCCCAGCATCGTCTCCCTTCTGCTTCTAGTACTTTGTGGTTTCATTGTTAAAAGTTCACCTGTGAGCCAGCCGCACTTGGCTTCGGTGAAGGAGTGAAGTCCGCAGAGATGTTTTAGAACCTGTAGCTTTCTCTCTCTGCAGCTTTAAGCTTGTCAAGAGAGATGCAGGTTTTTGAAAAAAACAGGGGCTGCAGATTTTCTAACATTATGGATTTTTCCTTTATAACAAACTCAGAAAACCCAGTGAACAATGCTATCCTTCTGCTGAAGACGAGTCCCCTGGGAACAGTCCTGGGAGTGAGTACAGCACTTACAGGACTTGGCTGGGCCCTCACCCGACACAGATGACCCCCACCCCCACCCCCCTGCCCCCAGGGGCCCGCATCACGGTGTTATTTGCAGGCTCGGACTGCCGCCTACTGGAAACAGGCAAACACAAGACAAAAAGCAAAAAGGAAAGCAGGTTTTGCCCAGACAAACTTGCACTCTAGGCAGGACCCGTCATGACTTCTGTCCTTGGAAACCTAGTGCCAGAGTGAGGAGTCCACACATCTCAGTGGCCGTGGGATGGGAGCGGGGGCCCGGCTCAGAGAGCTTCTGCACGACGCTATAACTTAACCCACACACCATGTCAAAGGACTCAGGGATCCCAGCTGAACAAGAAGCTGTCCGTGAGGAAACTGATGCTTGAGTAACCTGTCGCACAGGGAAATATCATAAGTCACATAAGCACGTGTCCTACGTGAAATCTAAGTACATATTTTTAGCCTCAGTAATTTCTCATTAAATGGAGGCCTTTTATAGTCTCCTGATAAGACAGAGGTATTTGAAATATCCTTAGAAATAGGATCCAAATCCCATAATTTACAAAATTCCCAGCAAGCCTCCCCCTTGACCCTGAGACTGAGTCCCTGCGGGTGGTGACAGCGACAGCGGTGGCGATGGCGGCTGCTGTTTGTTGAGCACTCAGCAACCAGCTTCCGTGCATCTCACCTCCTTGGAACCTCTAACACAATGAAGGGGGTGGTCCTGGGGTTACCTTCATTCGACAGGTAAGGAAACAGGTATAAAGAAATTTAGAAGCTTTCCTAGGGTCCCACACGCCGGGAAGTGGCTGAAACGGACTCTCCACTTTTGCAAAATTTAATCCTGGAACAATTCATACTTTCCACAGATGTGTGAATCGGGGAATCACGGACGTTTCAAACTTGACCCAAGTGGTACTCTTTGGAAGATACTTTTCCAAAGGGAGAAAACTGCAGAATGCATCCTGAAACCAAATATAGAAGATACTTAATACGTGTGTTGTTTTGTTGAGGCACGCATTGCTCTCCATCAGGGAGATGTTTGAAGTCCACTCCAGACCTCTCCCCCACTTCAAAGCACGGCCCACCCCTGCATCTCTGAGGCTCCTCCATCCCTTTCAATGTGTGAGGCTTGTCGGATTATATCCAATCTAAACGACCCACTATGTCTGCTCCGTTTGGGTCTGTGGTACTTTGTTACTGCAGCCAGAGAAACTCATACAGCAGCTCAGACTGGGGCTGGGGCTGTGTGGTCCGAGCTCCCCCCGTGACCCTGAGGCTCAACAGGGAGCTAGAGGACCCAAAGGCCCCTAAGGTGGGTTCAGTTTTCACGTCCAGTGATCCTTGAGATTTGTAAAGGAACATGGTCCTCTTGACTTGGGGGTGAAAAAGTACCCATCATATGCATCGATTTTTGGCTGCTCTGTTTCTATCATGTCCTTGTAACATACTTTGTGACATTTCTCTCACCTTTTACTAGACTTTAATCCTGAGGGTCATGGCTGGGCTGTGGTGTCCCTTAAGGCCCAACACATCGCCCGGCGCATAGTAGGCCCTTCATAAACATTTGTTCACTAATGCAACAAACACTAGTTGAGTACTGACTGGTCATTGGGATTGGAGGGGTGGGTTCCATATAGTCTACGTGATGTCTGGGAAGTCTGACCTCCTCGGTCTGTGTGAAGCAATGGGAAGAAATGCAGAGGAAAAATCAGATGCAGCTCTTTCTGGCGTGTGATGAGCAAAGCTCCACCCCATCTACGAGAAAGCATCCAGGGAGCATGGGGTGTCCCGCTGTCCCCCAGATTCCTGAGGGCCAGTGTCCTTGAGCGCCCAGAGCCCAAGGCTCTCTATGTCTCACGCCCAGGAAGTGGTCAGTGAGGTCACCTCCCAGCAGATTCCTGAAAGGTTACCCAGCAGTTCTCAGTGGGTGTCAAATTCGGTATGTTTACGTTTCGGGTGGGAAGGATTAGGTTAAAGTCCTTTGATGTCTTCACTTAATCTTCAAAGCAGTCACAATATTATTAGATAACTCCCAAGACCACTGCTTGGCGGTTCTATTTAATCCAAGCAATCTTATTAATTGAGGGGTTTAGGATGGTTTGCGGGGGTTGCGTGAGCTGAGCTATTCAATCAGCAGATGGGAAACGATGGGTGTACCCGGTGGAGGCCACGCCGTGGGAACATTTTCTCACTTCTCATTTCCAAAGCACAAACTTCAAATCCTGTTCGGACTGGAAATCAGACTGCCACTGACTTGACAGTTTTTGCGTTTCTTAAAAAAATGTTTGATAACCACTTGGTGGCCATATTAGAATACGAACGCACAGAATAAAGCCCTTTAAGCCCAGCTCCGTGTTCTCCACAGTCCCTCCTGGGCAACACGGCGACACCACCCACGGGCAGACCCACGGCTGAGACCAGGCCGGCCCAGCTCGGGCTCAGTCAGCTCATGTGATGCAAAATTCCCGGCCCCAGACTGGACCCCACCCTCTTCTTGCAGCTGCCTCATCACAAAGTTACTGTCACAATATCCCATTTACAGGAGAGGGCTCGAAGAAAATACCAGAGGGTGTGGCAGGGATGAGACCCCGAGGGCTGACACGAGCTTCCGGCTCCTGTACACCCGGCTGTCCCAGGAGGAGTGCTCTGGTGAGCCGCGTGCTCTAGGACGTGGCTCACCGACGACCAAGGCAGCCTGTGGTTCCAGCGCCCACGTCTCCGTTGCCCGGCCTGTAAGGGCCAGAGGCAGTGAACGTTCTGGGATCAGAAGGCCAACCCTTAGACCAGAACTGGACAGCAGCTGGCAGAGAGGCAGTGCTCACAGGACAGACCGAGCTGGGGCCCAGAGACCAAGAAGCAGGTTCCCGAGGCCAGACTGCAGGTTGGGGCCCTGGGAAGCCGCCACGCAAGGGCCGGCCGCCCAGGTGGCCAGGAAGGAAACCACAGCGCATGCTGAGCGGCCGCCAGAGCCTGGGCCCTGCAGCCGACAGGCCACCGCTCTGGGGCCCGTGTCCACGGGAGGACGGCCCCGCCAGGGGTTCTTCTCGGCCTGACAGTGTGCACAAGCGTCCCAGCACCTGTTCACTGAAATTCTAAAGGCTCTTTTCTCCATTACTGGCTACCCAACGAGAGCACGTATTTGAGTTTGAAACAGAGCTATTTCACGCAGTTTTGCTGTTTTAAAGTTATTATTGGATAATTGCTCTTCTGTGAGAAATGAAATGTCTGCAACTGGATTCTGCAGCGCCCCCCTCGCCCCCAGTCTCCGTGTCCTGGTGTCTAAGTCATGGCAGCGCTTTGCCTGCCCTCCCTCCCTCACCTGGCGTTCAGGCATCTGGTCACCGGCGGGATCTGGGCCTCCGCAGCTCCCGGGGTGAGGTCAGCCGTCGACCACAGCTGTGTGCACAGGGCAGGGGGTGAGGGATGTGACTGATTCTGCTGGTAATTCTGTCTGAACGGCTCCCTCCCTCTTGTCTGTACTAGTCCCTCTCTTTTCCACAGCTGCGCACTTTGTAAGGGTCGCCTGCAGGGTGATTTCACTTAAACGTTTCCATTAATTTCCCTAAAGTCCCTTCTCCTTAGCTACTCTTAGCATCAATTTGGAAATAGGGCCCTTGACCATCTCCGAGCCGTCCTGGGGCCTCCTGGACACCGGACAGTGGGCCAGGGACATCTCTGGAAGCCCAGGAAGCCGGGACCTCAAGGAGCCACGAGGCGGCAACACTGAGACGGGTGAGCTCGGGTGCCCAGCCCCTGAGGTCCCAGCGTGGTAGCCTCGTCCCCACGCATGGGGCTTCTAGCCCTCCAGCCACTCTATTCCCAGGTGGCCGCAGAGGCCCCTGGGGCTGGGGCCACTCAGACCTGCAGGTCTGAGCAAACCTCCCAGCTCTCCCCAGGCCCGAGCCCCGAGTTCCTGTGAAGTCTGGAAACTGGGCAGGTCCCGGCCCGGGTGCTCTGGGTGACGCAGGGCCATCTGACTCTAAAAGGGATGCTCACAGGCCACACACTGCACACCTGATTCTGGGAGGACTGGAGGACGGGGTGGGGGGCGTCTCAGATATCCAGGGTAGAACAGGGCCGATTCCTGGCCCTTTCCAGCGTTTGAAGGAGAAATTCTGAGAGACACAGGGACAAGTTTGCACTCGTGCAGGACAAGAGCAGCTCATCAGTGCCCGGTTCTAGTTACGGAACCCTGTCCCGTTCGACTTACTCTACGTATCTTTACTGAGCACCTACTGTATGCTAGACAGTATCATTGGTGATGGAGTTACAAGGGTGAACAAAATGCCCTGGTTCCTGGCTGAGGGGGAGACTGACAGTTACCAAACATGGGACTCAGAGCATGGAAAGTTCTAGAAGGAGACAGGATGAGATGGTCCAGGATACGGAGTGGACCCGCCTTCCACACCTCCTCCCCTCCCCTCCCCCTTCCGCCCCTCCCATGCTTCCTGCCAACAAATGGAACTTCCCCAGGCTTGGTCTCTGGTTTTCTGTGTCAACGGTCTGTCCTTGGTCTCCCCCGTCCACAGCTCCAGCCCCCTGCCCTTTACCTCCACCCTAAACTTCTCTCAATTCCAGATGTACAGTGGACCCAACAGCACCTTTACATTTCCAGCTAGGCGTCTGACAAACTCCTCAAACTGGGAGCATCCAAAAGTCTCTCAGGGGGCCCCACCTGTCCCCAGGCGATTGTGCCCCCCGTCATCAGTTCCTCCCTCCCTTCCCGCAGTCATGACCTCACCAGCAGTGCCCAAGCACCTCCCCTGCGAGGCTATCTCAGGACGCTTCCGAGCCTGTGTTCTTACGGAGCCCTCACGCTGACTCTGGACGGTTGATGCCCATCTCCACCACACAGGTCAGAAAGCAGAAGACCCTTGGAAGGCCCAGACGCACCCGGGAAGTTGTGTCCCAGGCCCCTCACTCCCAAGCCGTCCCAGGAAGTCCTGCATCCCTGCCTCCATCCCCTGCCACCCCTCCCTCCTCTGCAGTTCTCCATCGTGAGGAGAGGCATCCCCAGGTCCCTGCACCAAGAGAAGAGCAGAAGCGGGTGCCGAGCCCCTCCCACACAAGTCCCCATATCCCTGCCAGCACCCGGCCTCATCCAGCTCCGACCTCGGCTGTTTACCTCGCAGACCTGGAGACCAGCTCCCTGAACTGCCTGCCCCTCTGTCCCTAACAGAATTCCCAAAGGCTTCTACGTCCAAACACCCCCG
>NW_006769874.1:1907437-1926091 GCF_000442215.2 Lipotes vexillifer | reverse complement strand
GCCCCCCCCCCCCCCTCCATGGATGCCCAGGTTCCAAAGCTGGGCCAGCCTGCTGCGCTCACCGAGCCCGGCCTGGCCCTCCCCTCCCGGGCCGCGCGTCCTAGCCACTGCCACAGGCTTCCCCGGAGACATCCCTGCCCAGAAGGTGGATGCGGCTGCAGAGCTGTCTCTTCCAGCCACGGCCCGGTTGATATCGGGCCCGTCATCCTTGTCGTGGGCCCGCCTGTGCACTGGGGGGGTTTAGCAGGATCCCCGGAATCCGGCCCCCGCCAGGTTGGCACAATCAAAAATGAACCCCAGCTCCACCCCGGAGCCCCCTGTGCTGCCCTCCTCCCCTCCCCCTCCTCAGGCGTCTCGTCTCGGAGGCCCTGACTCTCTAGCTGCTGAGGCAAAAGCCGGCACCAGAGAATGTGCACCCACGTTGTTCTGGAGGCCTGCTGAGGGGCTTCTAAGTATCGATGCATCTTTCTCCCCATGCCTGATAAATTAAATTTTAAGATTTATTCACTCAGTAACCACTTATCCAGCATACGTTGTATGCGGGGCTGGTCCCAGCCCAGGGGGATCTGTCCAGGAGCAAGTTGGGGGCCAGGCGTGTTCTCAGCGGGAGAGGTGGCCACGACCAGACACATCACAGGGGGGTGGCGGAGCCACGGGGGAAGGAGGGCCAGGACGGGGGAGGCATGGGCACTGCTCTCCCAGGAGCCGGTTATGGACGGCCGTCTTGCTGCGTCTTCATGTGGGGGAAGGGCGAGGGGCCTCTCTGGGGTCCCATTTATAAGGCACGGACCCCCTTCATGGGGCTCCACCCTCATGACCTCATCACCTCCAAAGGCCCCACCTCCTCACACTATCCTGTTGGGGGGGATTAGGATTTCACACGTGAACTTTGCGGGGATACAGACACTCAGGCTGTAGCATCTGGGGTGAAAAGTGTGTGGAGAAGAGAGCGAGGGGCGGCCTCAGAGAGGCCAGCAGAGGGGCAGGTGCCAGGCCTGGTTCCTGGAGCCCCTCGGCCATCATGGTCCGTGGTGAGTCACTCCGCAGCATACAGGGTCTCTTGTTGAGATGAGGGGAGTGTTCTGGAATCAGTGGATGCATTGGAAGTCCCTAGGTTGCACATTGAAGATGACGGTGTTTATGACATATGAATTATATCTCAATCATAATAATAATAGCAAAAGTGTTTAGAAATCCAACGGCTTCTTGTCTTGCTCTGAGAAAAAGCCCGTGTCCTCTTCGTGACCTCTGACAGCCCCGGGCCCCTGTCTGCTCTGCCCTCTCCCTCTGCCCCTCGCTGGGCCTGCTTCCCCCGCCCTCTCCCAACAAGTAGAGTGTACCCCGCTGAGCGCCTTGACTGCTCCCAGATGCCCGAAGCATAGTTCCCTGCATTATAACCATCTTATGACGGATCATCGTGCAGTCTGGAAAAAACACCTTTATAAGAAGTGTTAGGGGCCAGGAAACATGCTAAAGAAATAACTCTGTGTAATGAAAGCATGAGACATAGTGGTACGGTCCATCCAATCTTAATCACGTCAAATATACGCGTATGTGAGAAAAGTCCCAAGGAAGGTGCTGCAGGGAAACGTAAGGAAAAATCCCCAGATGGAGCCCTGGACACGTGGCTCTGAAGGTCATGACGCTTCTCCTAACAGCGAGGCCCCTGGTCGGCTTGTGTCTCCACGGTGATGCCGAGGCTGCTTTCGGTGGAATGGGGGTGTTTGCACACCTGCCTGAGACGAGGCAGCACGTCTGCGAGGTCCCTGCCTGAAGCCCTGTGGACAGCTGTCTGCTCACGGGACACTCCCGTCTGACGGGTGGGGAAGCCAGGCCTGAGAACTGTGAACACAGAGGCAGTGGGTGGACCTCACCTCGAGCCCACGGCGCCTGCCCCGGAAAAGCAGGAGGGGACCCGCCCTTCTCATCAGCTGTTTCATCGCAGTCAGGACTGAAATGCGGAGAGATCGCCCACGTTCCTCAGACCCCAGACACCGGAGGTCTGTGGCGGAGGGAAGTTGAGGACGACCAGTGTCTCTCGGGGATACTTTCCCACCTTTTTATGTTGAGTTTGTGTACCTCTCGTGGGCGGGGAGGGGACGCGAATTTCTTACCCCGACTCTAGTCTTCCCCTCACGGAAGCCTTGCAACTGGCAAGCGCACTTAATGTCAGCCTGTTAGCTCAGCAATGCACAGCAGGAGACAAGGGACAGTGAGGAAGGTGGGCTCCCCTCCCTCACGGTCTCGAGGCCCGTGGGAGGCGGGCTCCGCAGGACCTCACTGTATTTTTCAGACTTCACTTCGTGGGAGCAGCAGCGGGGCCAGGATGAAGGGCTCATGCACAGCCAGCATCCCCCGGCCTCCCTCCCTCCCGCACCCTTCACCTCCGGACTTAGAACTCTGCCCTCTCGTTTCCCACAACACAACCACACCATCTCAGCGCCTTCAAGACACATCACACCCGTGCCCGAAAAGGCAGCTCTGCCCCTACGCCCTGCTGCCCCACCAACTGTCGTGGTGCCCGTCCTGGGGCAGAGGCCTTGACGGTGCCCCAGGGCTCAGCTTGCCCGGGGTCTACACCCTGAGGTCGAGGAAGGCCCCTCCTTTCAAGTGACACATGAAGTCAAAATCCAGGGTGCGAGCCGCCCCCAGGGAGGGCGTCCCTGGCGCCGCGCTCATGCAGGAGGGTCGGGTGCTGGCTGACCCCCTCCGGACCTCTCATCCCACAGGTGAACAAAGCTGAATAATGTGACCAACAGCAGCACAGAATGAGCCACAGGATCCCCCAGGTTGCTGGGCACAGCCCCAGCACGTCTGACCCCGTGCGTCTGGGCTGAGGCCCAGGAAGCAGCATCTCTAACAAGCTCCCGGGCGATGCTGATGCGGCTGGTCTGGGACCACACCTAGAAATCGCAGAGTTAGAGGCATGGCAGGCTCAGAGCTCAGGCCTCCTACCTCCTGGGCCAGGGCTCTTTCTGTTCACAGTACACGTCTTATTAGACTCCGATTCAAAAACTCTATCAATGAAAGAACTAATATATCAAACAGAAGGTTGAAATTTGAATAAAGAGACACTTGGCCTTGCCGACATCCCACTATTTCCTGGAGGGTCTGGCAAACATGCCTTTGCGGCCCACAGACTAGCATTTATTGAGCGCACCTGAGGCTTCAGGCTGAGAACTATACACATGCTCCTGTTTCAGGTGCACAAACCCTCATTAGAGAGGCACCACTACTGTCTCCACTTTACAGATGAAGAAACTGAGGCCGGTAAAGTTAGAGTCCAGTGGGGAAGAGTGTGTATATTCTGAAGCCATCATTGGAGTTTGCTGCAAATTCTACCATGCAGTAGTATTTTGGCCTTTGGCCAAGTAGTTGATGTGACAATGATGATGATGGTGATGATGGTGATGGTGGTGATGATGGTGATGGTGATGATGGTGGTGATGGTGATGGTGGTGATGGTGGTGATGATGGATGGTGGGGGATGGTGATGGTGATGATGATGGTGGTGATGGTGATGATGGGGATGATGGTAATGATGATGGTGATGGTGATGATGGTGGTGATGATGATGGTGATGGTGATGATGGTGATGATGGTGATAATGGTGGTGATGGTGATGATGGTGGTGATGGTGGTGATGGTGATGATGGTGGTAATGATGATGTTGGTGATGGTGATGGTGATGGTGATGGTGATGGTGGTGATAATGGTGGTGATGGTGATGATGATGGTGGTGGTGGTGATGGATGGTGGGGGATGGTAATGGTGGTTGTGGTGGTGATGGTGATGATGGTGATGGTAGTGGTGGTGATGACAATGGTGATGGTGATGATGATGGTGATGGTGAAGGTGACAACGGTGATGACACATTTTTGAAGTGGAAGCTGGTGGCTGCAGCGAGACACTGTACTGCTGGGTAATCTGACCGCCCACATTACCAGGAACATTACTGGCCTTTCCAAAAGAATGACATGTTAGGAGAGAAGAATGTCTGAAGCCCAAAGCAGAGCTCTCTCTAGCAGCTGGAATGGAAAGTTATCGGCCCAATGATAAGCATGGTAAACAAAGAACTCCGTCAGAAGGCACCTGTGGCATTTCTGAGCACTTGGTTTTGCCTGCAAGAAACAGCCCAGACAGACAGACGGTTCCCATGGCAGCCGAGTGTTTATCCTGCCCTCACAAGTCAGAGCTGGTGGGCTGAGTGCATCTAAGGCATTGCTCTGGTTAGTGTGGGCAACTTCTTTGACTCTGAATGATGTAGATCAAGAGAGCACACACCTGGATCTTCTCAGCTGGGCCTCTGGTTTTGGAGGAAACACTCCTAGGAGGACAGAGGGTGAAGTTAAACAAAGCCTGGTCTGGAAAAAACTGCCTTTAATTTTTGTCTTGGTATTTCCTTTATTTTTTAAGTTTCTTTTGTTTTTTTGGAGTATAATTGAGTTACAGTGTGTTAGTTTCAAGTGTACAGCACAGAGATTCAGTTATAGATATGTGCTCCTTTTCAGATTCTTTTCCATTATAGGTTATTACAAGATATTGAATATAGTTCCTTGTGCTACATAGTAGGTCCTTGTTGTTTATCTATTTTATACATAGTAGTGTGCATATGTTAATCCCAAACTCCTAATTTACCCCTCCCTCCCCCCCTTCCCCCTTTGGTAACCATAAGTTTGTTCTCTATGTCTGTGGGTCCATTTCTGTTTTGTAAATAAGTTCATTTGTGTCGTATTTTAGATTCCACATATAAGTGATATCACATGATATTTGTCTTTCTCTGACTTACTTCACTTAGTATGATCATCTCTAGGTCCACCCATGTTGCTGCAAATGGCATGATTTCATTCTTTCTTATGGCTGAGTAGTATTCCATCATATATATGTACCACGTCTTCTTATTCCATTCTGTCGGAAACTGCCTATAGGCTTTGGAATGGCACACACATCATCAGGCCCGAGAAAGTAGAGGCAATGTTTCAAACACGTTCCCATGAAATCGCTGTGGAGATGATTTTAGTTTTAAGCTAATTTACAGATACATGTTTCATATGCAATGCAATTAAAAGTCGAAACTGATGTTACAGCAATGCTAGTATTGAAAGGAGAAAAAATATAAAAAGCCAAATGGCTGTTTATTTTTCAGGGTAGGAAAGGAAACAGGCGTGCTGAGACGGGTCTAAGAGACCAGACGTCTCAGACGTACATGGCTTTTCAAGGCCTAGGAGGCTCAGCACACTAGTTCCTGGGGTAGCTCTTTCTTTTCAAAGCTGTTTTCCTTTCTCTTGGTTCAGGTATTCTGCACGAGAGGATGCAGGGTGAGGACAAACGGGAGGATGCTACTGCCCAGCAGAAAGGGACTCAAGTACGAATTGTGGACAGAAGGAGGAGGGCACTTAGCATGTGGACGTCAACCCAAGAGAGAAGAAAGTTGAAAACCTCCCCGCAGCTTGTACGCTGCCACCAGAGGGCGCCCGAACCCACCTTGCCTGGTTGCTTTAAGTAATTTGCAAAGTTAAAATACAATTCTGCTGTGTAGCCAGGTATTTACAGTACAGTAGTTCTCAACTCAGTATAATACAGCCTGTGCTAAGATCTCATGATTCCATAAGGTAGTGCAGATTTTTTAAAAAACATACATTTGTCACCCCAGATGAGACCGAACCTTGTTTAGTCAATTGTGATCAGTATTTTATTTTCAGTCACTCTTTCTCAGACTCTTAGTCTGTCTTCACCTCAATTTATAGTTGACCTCATTCAGCATCGACAGGAAAATATGTTTTAGTTCCAGTTTCTGTCACCGGAAGCATTCGTATGTGTTGGGCCTTTTATGTCTTATTCATCATAGTCTGCGGTTGTAAGAATTGGATAAGCTTGGTTGAGTCGGGGATGCTGGTAACGGTGTTGCCCCAGTCCCTACTCAGGGAAGTGAGTGACCTCTGCCCTTGGTGAAAGTGCCCTTTTGGAGGAAGTCCTGGTTCCACTCATGGTTCAGAACCGACTTCCACTTGTACCGCCATCAGCAATCCCACTGCAAACGGGCTCTGAGCGCATCAGCCATCACCAGGCAGGCTGGCTGAGCACACGGCAGTACCCTGAGGCCAGCAGTTCATTAAGGTCTGTCATCTCAGCCCGGGCGGGGATGGAAACACAGTAGTAACAGGTGTCCGGCTAAAGCCCACCCCACCACCAGGTGTGGTGCTGAGAGACGGGGGAAGAGAGGCACGGAGGGCCCATCCCCACCTGCTGGAAGCGCAGTGGGGCAAGAGACAGATGGGCCCTCCCGGAAAATGGTCTGAGTTCCTTCCCTGTGGACCAACACTCTGATACGGGAATAACAGGACAATTGAGAGAGGAGGCTGGCCCTGCCCAGACAGAAGATAAGAGACCACATATTCCTCATTCTCGAAGTCAGGAGACCTCCCCAACTACACATGCGCAGAAAGGCTCCTTGAAGGTCAAAAGAGGAGTGATGCTAAGGGTTGGCAACTAATGCTCACTACCCATAGGCCTCTTCAGTAGAATCCATCTTGGCTAAGAGATGCACCCACACACATGGGAAAGTCCTGAGATACACCAAATATGGACTTTCAACCAGGCAAATCAAAATGACTGGTCAAAAGAAACCCGGAAGAAATGCCCCATAAAAATGATTCCAACTGCCACGAGGGCACGGCTCTCTGAGTCTGCTCGTGTGCCTATCCACACATACTCTTTTTTTCTCTTAATAAACACTTTACTTGTTTCACTACTTTCCATCTGGTCTAGTGGCTAGGATTCGGTGCTCTCACCGCCTCGAACCGACCTCACTCACTGGCGAGGAACCGAAACCCTGCTTCAAGCCATTGCAGGCCGAGGCCACCCGAGGTCAGCAGGACCAGACGCCAGGTGTGATCCCACAACGGCTGTGGGATAAGCCGTCCTGGTTAATTTAACGCATGACACTCTCAAAGTCAGAGCGCTTCCACGTGGCGAGGCAGGCTACCTAGCTCTGACTTACGGACGCCCACGAGCCACCACCACGCGTACACGGGCTGCTCAGAGCTGACCCCGGACACCTGCTCCGGGGCCGATCGGGCTCCTGGCAGAGCGGGGTGACTTCAGCCTCAGCCTGGAGTGAGCGGCAGACCTCACCCTACATTTCCCTGTGCTGTGTGCTCAGGCAGGTGGCTTCCGTCCTAAACCTTGGCTTCATGGTCTAGACAATGAAAGCAGGAGAACCAACCCTCAGGGCTAGCGTCAGGATCTGATTTGGACGAGTGTCTGTTGTGAGAGCCTCTCAGAGGTCAATAAACACCTTGTCATACAGAGTGAAGTAAGTCAGAAAGAGAGAGACAAATGCCGTATGCTAACACATATATATGGAATTTAAGAAAAAAGAAAATGTCATGAAGAACCTAGGGGTAAGACAGGAATAAATACACAGACCTACTAGAGAATGGACTTGAGGATATGGGGAGGGGGAAGGGTAAGATGTGACAAAGCGAGAGAGAGGCATGGACATGTATCCACTACCAAACGCAAGGTAGATAGCTAGTGGGAAGCAGCCGCATAGCACAGGGAGATCAGCTCGGTGCTTTGTGACCACCTAGAGGGGTGGGATAGGGAGGGTGGGAGGGAGACACAAGAGTGAAGGGATATGGGGATATATGTGTATGTATAACTGACTCACTTTGTTATAAAGCAGAAACTAACACACCATTGTAAAGCAATTATACTCCAATAAAGATGTTAACAAATAAATAAATAAAAATAAACGCCTTGTCTTGGCCCCTGCTCGGGACCATTTGCTACAAGACAAGGCACCCAAACTGGGTGCAGGACCACAATGCCTCACTTCCTTTTGGGTTCTCTGGGCAGCCTGGGCTCGGCCAGAAGTCCCCGCCCCCCCGGCCGCCAGCTCCATGGCAGTCACGCCAGGCTCGTCAGGCCGATGCCCAAGAGAGCTACGTCCTCTCTTGCCAGGCGCCCCTCCCCGCCAGGCCTCCTTCCTCAGCAGACAGGCCTGGCTCCAAGAGACAGACGTCAGGAGATGCCACGCCAGCAGAGGGACACACCTGGGGTGACAGAGTTGCTATCTCCACCGCCTGACTGCCTCAGACTGAAGTGAGGGAATGCTCAGAATAGGTGTTTAGGAGACAAAGACATCGGTTGTTACCTAAACAACAACTAGGAGGGTCAGTTATTAAATCGTAGGATGTGCCCAAAATAGGACACTTTGTAGCTACCATAATGACGTTATCACTATATGTTAATAAAACAGAGGTTTGCGATTTATTGCTAAGTAGGAAAGTAAATTGTATGACAGTGTGATCCCATTTTTGAAACAAAGTCACATATGTATGTGCACACATGAGCAGGAAGGAGCTGGCAGGGTCTGTGTGATGTTAGTGGTGGGTATTGGGGGTCGTTATTAAGATGTTCTTTTTTTGCATTGTCTGTGGATAATTGTGTTAAAAAAATAATTTTCAAGGTCTGAGGATCTATGTAAAACATGGTGACTATAGCTGAAACCATACTATGTATAATTGAAATTTGGTAAGAGAGCAGAACCTCATTGTTTGCACCAAAAAAAAAGAGAAATATGGGACTTCCCTGTGGTCCAGTGGTTAGAACTCTGCACTTCCACTGCAGGGGGCCCGGGTTTGATCCCTGGTCAGGGAACTAAAATCCCGCAAGCCACGTGGCACGGCCAAAAAAAAAAAAGAAAGGAGTATGTGAGGCGATAAATGTGTTCATTAACTAGATGCAGGGAATCTTTTCACAGTGTTTATGTTTATCAAATCATGTTGTACACGCTAATATCTTACGATTCTATTTGTCAATAATACCTCGATAAAGCTGAAAAGTAAATGCATAAATTCCTAGGAAGTAAAAAATAAAAGTGATTTTCAAAGGTTTGAAGATAAGTGCTACTAAGCTCTCTTGATTTTAGAGTTCTATGCCTGTTTTGAGCACATTGGTATGAATCTAAGAATTTGAAAAGAAAGACACTTTTGTGAAAATCCATGTTCAAACACTGGATGGCAAGAGTTGAACTTTCATGAAAGACAAATTTCTAATCTCTGATTATCTGCCAGTCGCCGAGTCCCAGACCACCGTCCAGCTCTGTTTTCTCCCTCACACGTGGCCCATGTCTGTGAGCTTTCCCTGGACCGGTGACTGGACTTAAGAGCATCAGACAACCTTCTCGGCAGGTCCCAGGGGCTCCCACATGGCCTGAGTCCACGTGAGCCGCGGGGAGACTGGGGCCATCCATCCATCCGTCCAGTCAGCACTCCTGTCTTCTCACAGGTGCTGCCAGTCTCTTCCGGAGATGACAGCCTGACCCCCTGTTTCAGCGCGTCCACCACCAGCCCCCAACAGGGATGGGATCCGAGGCGCGGGCCTCAGGAAAAGACAGGTCCCAGAGCCTCTATTCCTGCTAAGAATTTGAAGAGCCCTTTCTTTCTCAGCGCTCTGCAGACCTGAGGAATCATCTGGAAAGACCGCTGATGGGGAGTGACCGGGGCTTCAGTGTCCAGACACTGGCCGCCCACCGGGAGTGCTGGTTAAGGGCTTGGAAATGAACTTATATGTGGCACCACAGCAGCAGGCTGCCCAGCCAGGAGGCCCTGCCAACAGCGAATGCTTTGTCCCAGTTACACATGCTCAGCCACTAGCCGGCCCCGCATCTCCCTGCAAAGCAACCACCTTCACTGAAAAGAGGGTTCCAAACTCGGTGTCACTCCAACCCAGCTGCAGGGCCTGAGATGCTCGCTTCTTCAATACGGGAGCAGAAGGGTGGGGCGCGGGGCAGCAGGGGCCCATGCGCACCCGAGGGCCCATCGTCCCCATCGCCCGCCGCCTGCTCCAGCCAACTCAGCCCAGCTCCAGCTGGTCTCTGGGGGTCACTGGGTGGCACTCAGGTCCAAGGAAGACACAAGCCCAGACGTGTGTGGGCTCAAGCCCGTGCCTTCAGGGCTGGAGGAGGCCTGACGTGCCCACAGGCTCAAGCCCTGGCTGAGGCCCCGGGGGGCACTCAGAGACCCCGGGACACTGGGAGCTGCAGGAGGTGGCCTGCCGTCCCCACCCTGTCCCCTGCTCCCCTGTGCGGACTGCAGGTTCCAGGCAGCACCCTCGGCCCACGGTGGTAACATCTGTTCACGGCCCTGGCACCTCTGGACGGGGACAGGGGCGGCCATGTGCTGAGATGGCCCCCACGGACCTTGTACGTCCTGGGTCCTCACCCGCTTCCTCTTTCCTTTCAGCATGTTCCTGGAACATCCTCCTGCTGTGCCAGCCCCTTTGGAAACACCCCCAAGACCCAGTCTGTCTGAACCATATGGGAGAGGCCCCCCTGTCTCCCTGGAGCAGGGAGCATCTCTGGCCCTGGCTCTGCTCTGGCTTCACCCTCTAGCTTCAAACCAAAGGCCCTCAGCTTTTTTTTCCTCCAAATAGTTCACCTATATTTTTTAAAGCTCTTTTTTGCAATTCCTCTAACCTGGCATGGATAGATTGCTATAACTGGCACTTCTAATTCTTCCCTTGGTATCTCTTTATTTTTCTCGTGCAGCTTTTATTTCTTTATTCTTTCCTGCAGACTCCTGAGGGCTGTTTCCATTTGCTTTCTATTTTATTCATCCATCCTGTATGTATCCACCTGTGATATTGTGATTTATTTTACATATATGTATATATTTGGCCTTCCTCTGTTCCTGGCGCAGGGGTCCTAAAACCGTTGGAGTTTCCTAACTGATAAACTATAAAGCTGTCTTTTGTTGTGTTAATGAGGTCACTTTAGGAAAGCTTCTAAGGTTGCAGGTTGGTTGCCAGGAGACCAACCACGTGGTTACAGGGTTGGAAATTTCAGTCCCACCCCCGACCCCCAGGGAGGGAAGAGGGGCTGGAGATGGAGTTCAATCGCCAACCACCAAAGATGTAATCAATCCTGTCTGTGCAACGAAGTCTCCGTAAACCCAAAAGGATGGGGTTTGGAGAGCGTCCGGGTCGGTGGACACCTGGAGGTGCTGGGAGCCTGGTGCACCTGGGCAGCATGGAAGCCCTTCCCCAGAGCCTTTGCCCTTGCATCTCTTTTCTGGCTGTTCCTGAGTTATGCCCTTTTTTAATAAACCCATAATCTAGTGAGTTTCCTGCGCTAACTGGTCAAACCAGTTTAGCTGGTTTCCTGAGACCTGTGCGCTACTCAAGCAAATTAATAGAAACCAAGAAAGGGGTCCTTGGAACCTCAGATGTATATCCCATGGGTCGGAAGCACAGGTGATGACCTGGGCTTGGAATTGGTGTCTAAAGTGGGACTGAGCCCTTACCTGGTGGGGTCTGACACCAGCTCCAGGTAGATGGTGCCAGATCTGAGTTGAATTGCAGGACCCCCGGCTGGTGTTGGGGCATCGCTTGGTGGGGGAACTCCCCCACCCAGGGACTGGGTGCAGCTCTTGCTGCTGTACAGCGATGCTATCTACGTGTTCTCATTACAGAGACTGCATTTTTCATGCTGAGCGTTTCCACTCAGGCCTTTTTATGGTTTCTTGGTTTTATTTTGTACTGATAAATCTTCATCTGCTTAGATATATTTAACACAGTTACTTCAAATCCTTGGCCAACCCACTTTAATAATGCTGATTCACATTATAATCTTGTCTATTTCAGGGTAGTGACCAGCCCATCCTTCCGTGCGAATTTTAAAAGGCAAAACCTTTTTTTAGTAAACTTTGTCATATACTATACTATTTATTTCTCAACAACTATTACAACACATAAAGTCAGCCTGTATAACTTGTACAATTATTAAACATGAAATAATAAAAATTTAAGTTTTAATCACAATAATTAGAAACTCTATGGCATTAGGATATAATATTTATACAAACCTGCCTTGCTTTTGGCTGAGAAAATTTTCAAAATGCATTTCATTACTTCCTGGCTTCAATATTGCATTTTATAACAGGTCCCTGATTTGACCGTTTTTTGTGACACTGTGGATCACAGGCAGTTTTAGGTACATTTTGAGAAGCTACACTTTCCACTAGCAAATGATACCGGCATAGCTGTGTATGTCCTGAGAGATTCGAAATTATTTAGAAATGTATCCAATAAATTACTGCTGCAAATATATCTTAGGACTTTAATGGGAGTCATTCAGTTTTAGAAAACAACCTGAAATTTCTAGATTCTCATACACTGGTCCCCCGCTCCACCCACCCACCCCCAGCTAATATCACCTTCTTACCATGTTCAGCAGCAGATTCAGTGTAGACACATTTTATGTGCTGGCAGAATTCAATTCATCTAATTTTCAGATTTCATAAGATTTCATCTGGAAAACTGTAAAGGCCATAAAATTATTTCAGTGTCTCAAAACTTTATTTCAAAATTATTATTGTCTCTAACACAGAAAAAAAATTATTCTTACATTGTCTTACGTTTCAAAGATGGGCTGAATATAAGTTGCACAGGTAGAATGAGCATTCTTTTTTCTTTTCCTATTATTTTCTTTGTTGGCAAACTTGGCATCAACTGTCAAGAGACTTTGTCATCTTTATTTTAACATTAATGATATGTCATTTTGTAAACATGATTGCTTTCTTTTTATTGAAATAATTTCTTAATCTTTCAATAACTTTCAGGGCACTGTGTGCATTGAAGTTTGGTTCCTGCATAATTTTGCTACAACATTACTTTTATTTAAAATATTTTGTCAGATCAGTACAGAGCAAATACAATTAAAAGTGAGTAAAAAGGTATAATTTTGATGTGTGCTGTGCAATGTATATTTTCAGTAATATCAGTAATTTCCAAAGGAATGTTGGGCACTGCCTCTCACTGATTTCTTGGATACCTCACAAGTTATCTCAGAAACAACACATCCTGAAGTTAAGTCCAGTCTCAACACCGTCGCCCACCTGCTTCCCTGCAGGGCATGGCAGCCCGCGTTCACACATCCCTGACGCTGGGAAACAGCATCCTTGATTGCTTCCGTTTTTACTTTGAATCCTTAGCAGGTCTGCTGACTCTGGCCTTTCCTAGGTTGGCTTCCTTTGACTGGAGCCTCTGGGTTCTCTAACCCTAGAGTCTACCGGATTTATGTATTGATTAACTAAGGCAGTAAATTCACTTACAGACCAGGGGGGAATTCCATTTTCTACAACAAATCCAAGCAGGTTCCCCAGTGACTTTCCATCATGGACTCCGCCATTTTCCTCCTCGCTCTGCAAGGAGCTGTAACACACTCGGCAGCGTGTTTCCTGCCCATGTCCCCACTGCAGGGCACGACGAGCTCCAGCAGGTAGAGAGACATGCCAGGTAGTTTACAAGGATGTCCATCTGGATGCCACTCCTAAATGGATAACATTCCTGAAGTTTTGAATTGTAGAGACTAAGTATCTACATCTAGGCATTTGCTCCCTTCCAATACCAATTTCCCAGGGATGCATTTCTGTAATCTTCTAAGTGCTGGATGGGAGGTTCGAGCTGGATTCCATCTGGTTTGTTGTCTGAGGTCAGTGAAACCCCAGACACTGGTCCCAATGTGATGTTAGTCTTTGTTCAATGAGGAGACGGTCTCTCCATCCTTTGTCAGCCCCACACTGGAGACGTGGAAAGCTTGGGTTCATCTCTCGCATGCCGTGCTTAAATTTCACTTTGAAGTCTTTCCCCTTGAACGCCGGCACCCACTGGTATCTGATGGTGCTGATAAAGTTGCTGTTTCTAAGCTGGACGCTCACCCAGGCTCCTGGTGGCGCCAAGTGACAAGGTAGCCACGCCGCAGACCACTGGAGCGCAGAGCAGCCAGCACGGCCGCTGGCCGAGGGCCTGGGATGTGGGAAACCTCCCGGCTCAGGTGGGTTGGAAGCCAGATCTGTTCCTGAAAATATTGCCAATTTGTTCTAGGAGAAGCCAGGGCACCTAGTTCCTGGTATGAGTCTTGCCATCTCCTAGTTTAAGCCTAAAAATGGGGATTAAATCAAATCACCCGGGAAACAGCTTTTATTTTGCTCGCCTCTACCCTGCCCTGCCTCGCCTTTGACCCTTGTCCTGGTGAGAACACCCGCAGGTCAAGAGAAACACAATTGAAAAAGGAGAGCTGGGGGGTTGCTTTAGGTGTATGTTAGGGATTGAATCGTGTCCCCCCTCAAAAAATTATGCTGACATCCTAACCCCTGAGACCTCGGAACGTGCCCACTCTGGAAACAGGATGGCTACAGACTTAATTAGTTAAGAGGAGGTCATACTGGAGGAGGGAGGCCCTGACCCAACCGGGCTGGTGTCCCTGTAAGAAACGGAGAGAGACACGGGGAAGGACACACAGCCCAGTGTCTTTCTCCATCGTCACAGGGCCTTCTTCTCCCTGTCTGTGTGTCTGTCTTCGCATCTTTTCTCTTCTTACAAGGACCCGGTCACGTGGGATCATGCCCCGCCCCGTACCCCCCCACCCCGCCCAGCATGACCTCAAATTAACTGAATACACCTGCAAAGACTCTACTTGCATATAAGGCCACCTTCATTGGCACCGAGGCTTAGGACATCAACATGTCTTTTGGGACACAATTCAGCCTACCAGTATCCTTCGTGACCCCATCCAGGGCTCTAAAGGGCCCCCCCACCCCGGGGGCGGGGGGGGGGGCGGGTAAACGCAGCTCCAACCTCCCCGCTCCCGCTGGCAGGAATCCTGTCCTGGCTGTTGCCCCCTGTGGTTTCCAGACCACCCAGATGTCTTGCTGGAGTGTCTGCACCCCAAGAAATTCTCCGGCCCCTGCCCTGTCGTTCCTCCAAACCTCACACACACGCACAGCCTTCCGAAAGGTCGCCACTTTCCAATACGTGTCGAGGTCCTTCACGGTGACAGAGAAAGGCCCAGATTCTGTGGGGAGCCAGTTGGAGAGGGCGTGGCGGGGCTGAATCCTTGAGCAAAAGGGACACTCGGGGCCTGGGGACCTAAGTGCTCGGCCCAGAGGGCCTTTCCAACCGAAACACACAGGCTGTCATTTCAACACGTAACTGGGATTTTAAAAACTAATAAGATACTTTGCATTTTTTTCGTGCTATGTCTTCAAAATCTGATGTGTGTTTTATACTTAATGTACATTTCACCTTGGACCAGTTCCATTTCAGGTGGTCAACAGCCACTCCTGGCCGGTAGCTGTCACATTGTCCAGAGCTCCAAAAAAGATGCTCCAGCGCAGCCCGCTGAGTGCGGTGAGGATCTTAAAATATGTCCACAGAATCTCTGCTAGTCCTGCCTTCCACTTGAGGGTGGGCTAGACTTCCTGACCCGCTCTGGCCTCTAGAATAAAGGGTGACATGACAGGGTGTGCCTTCGGAGGCTTGGTCGTAAAAGGGACTGGGACATGGTCCTCATTGCCCTTGCTGTCCTGTTGGGAAGACGCAAGCCCGCTTCAGAGGCCCACATGGGGCGCGGTGAGCTTGGCTATGAGCCGGGCACGTGGGCCGTCCTGGAGGTGCATCTCCTGCCCAAGCAGGCCTTCGGGTGGCCCTTCCCCCAGCACCACTGCTTCCCAGCTGCTTTGTTCTTTAAATGGTGTACAGGGTCGCTTGCCTCTCTACCACCTGGAAAAATATCCTACAAATGAGAGAGAAGGGAAAGAATTTTGTCAAAGGGATGGTGAAGAGATCATGATTTTGACATTTTTTTAACTCTTAAGTCTTCAAAAATTCTCTTCTAGCTCCCTTTTAATACTTATTTACATGGACACATATCCTCATCAACCCAAAGCACAGTCTGCTTTTGAAAATTTGTTTTGAGCAATTTTAGGTTTTCAGAAAAAATTGAGCAGAAAATACAGAGAATTCCCATATACCCGCCTCATCCCTCCTCCAATTTCCCCTATTACTACTGTCTTCTACTGAATCAGCACATTTGTTACAACTGATGAGCCAATATCGATACATTGTTATTAACTGAAGTCCACGCACAGTTTGCTTCAGGCCACTCTTGGTGGTGTACTTTCCATGGGTTTGGACAAACGTATAATGGCACCATTACGGTATCATACAGAGTAGTTTCACTGCCCTGAACATCCCCTGTGCTCAGCCTGTTCATCCCTCCCCCACCTCAGCCCCTGGCATCCCCTGATCTTTTCACTGCCTGCAGAGTTTTGCCTTTTCCAGAATGTCATATAGCTGGAATCACACAGTACATATCTTTTCAGGTTGGCTTCTTTCATTTAGTCGTATGCATTTAAGGTTCCTTCACGTCTTTTCATGGCTTGACGGCTCATTTCTTTCGACTGCTGAATAATATTCCATTGTCCGGATGAACATAAATAAAACCAAGGTTTATTCTATTCACCTACTGAAGGACATCTTGGTTGCTTCCAAGTTTTGGCAATTATGAGTAAAGCTCTTATAAATATCCGTGTGCAGGTTTCCCGTGCAGACATAAGTTTTCAGTTCATTTGAGTAAACACCAAGGGATGTGCTTGCTGGATCGTATGGTGAGAATATGTTCAGTTTTGTAAGAAACCCCCAGACTGTCTTCCAAACTGGCTGCACCATTTTGCGTTCCCACCAGCAACGTGTGAGAGTTCTTGTTGCTCCCCCTTTAAAAACAAATAAACAAAAAACATCTTCTTGACAACTGTTCTCTTTAAGAGGGAAAAACCATTTGGCAAGGCAGTGGAGCCACCAGGGTCCAAAGAGAAAAGTCTACATCCAGAGAAGCTTTTTGAAACAACAAAACAAAACAAGCCTGGTACCAGGCTTCTGGAAGAAGCCCACCCTGAAGCAGAACCCAAGAAAGCCGTGAGTAAATGGAGTTGGGAACAGCTTTACCCCAGGTGTCGGTTTGAGTGTTGACCCCGAGGTACGAACTTACTCACTGAACAAATAACCGTGAGCTGCTGCCAGTCACTCTTCCAGGTGTTTGGGTCTCCGCAGCAAACAAACACAAATACCTGCCCTGGTGCGGGGACTTGATCTAAATGAAAGAGTAAATAAGGTAAAAGCTGACACGAGCTATGAAGAACAAAGCTGGGAACTGGTGAGCTTTAGGGCTCAGGACGGCTCCCTCGCAGCCCCTCCCAGGGCCCTGGGCCTACTTTTCTCTCGACATCATACCCCAGCCCTTCCTCGGGGTCCCGCGTCTGCATCAGCTTCGGGCCCCGCGGCACTGGAAACGGCGCGCATCCCTCCACGCGCGCGCCGGGCTCGCCCAGTACCGCCTCGCGCGCGTCCCACTGGTGGGTTCTGGGTCCCCCCCCGTAGGTCACCAGGTCCCTGGGCGCACCTCTGCTCGCCAGGCACCGCGCTCTGGGCTGCGCCTCCAGTGCGAGCGGGTGCGCGCTGGCTGGTGGAGGTCCGGCGGGACGTTTCCACCAGACACCACCGGTGCGCCCGGCCCGTGCGAACGCCGGAGAATGGGACCCAAGGACCTTGCGACCCCGTGAGGCTGCACCCTCAGGAAGGTGCGACCCGGGATGCAGGGGGGGGGGGGGGGGGGTGAGGAAGGGCGGGGCTGGGAGAAAGGGGGAGAAGGCGGGGCGGGGGCGGGAGGAAGCGGGCAGTGGCTGGGGCGCCGGCCAATCCCGAGAGCCCGGGCACCTCCCCCTGGGGATCGTCCCCAACCGCCGCCCCCCGCGGATTCCAGCTTGAACGCAACCGAGCTGCGGCGACGCTAAGTCCGCCGCCCCGGGACCCCGACCTGGACCCTCGCCCAGACCCTCACCCCGACCCGGATCCGGACCCCGACCCCGACCCGGAGCCGGATCCGGAGCCAGACCCAGACCCTGACCCAGACCCGGACCCTCACCCCGACCCGGACCCGAACCCGAATCCAAACCCAGACCCCGACCCGGACCCGGAACCGTGAGCCCTGTCTGGACCCCGACTTTGATCCCCGCAGGTGAGCGTGTCAGTCTCCGCGGCGGGGGGCACCCCCTTCCTGCGATCCCGGCCCCGGCCCCTGCCGGGGGTCCTGGGGGTCGCGGGCACCGGACCCGACGGCTGTCACCTCACCACCGTCGCCTTTCCTGGTTTACGCCTCTAGGTCCCACCCAGAGGCGAAGGTCAGGACCCTCCCCCGGGCCTGCTATAGCCCCTGGGCGGCTTCTTACTTAGAGATCCGGTCCGGGCCCAGGCTCTGCGCGGAGCGGTCCGGCGCGTCCCGGCCATCCCTTCTAGAGGAAGCCGCCGGTCCCCCGGGCCCCACCGGTTCCCCCGGCCCATGGCCCCCCCCCCGGCCCCTCCGGCACCCTCGCCCTGCACTCCTTCCGCGGCTTCTCGCAGCCCCATCACCGCCACACCCACACCCCGCGGTGGCCCGGTGCTCCCGACTCAGTCCGGGGCTGCGGCGCTGGTTCGCGTTGGCAGCGCGGCCTCCTTTATCCCGTCCCCCACGCCCCCGACTCTCCATCCAGGTGCGGCCTGAAACGTGGGCTTTCTGAGCTCCTTTGGAGAGGACTGGACTCTGAACGTTGCCTGAGGCTGACCTGGAGGAGCCTGGAGGACCGGCAAAAGCACCGAGAGGGAGACACCCAGGTGAGGGGTACCTGCCTACCTGCAGGGTATGGGATTCCCAGGGGGACTGGAACTTCCTAGGTCACAGGGTTGGGCTGTTCTGGGTGATTTGTGTGTGGGGGGGGGGTGTTGGTGGCATTGGCGCAAGGCAACAAAGCGACATTAGCTGTGAATCACCAA
>NW_006769874.1:1906490-1907427 GCF_000442215.2 Lipotes vexillifer | reverse complement strand
TCAGCAGCGTGGCCACAGCCCCTCTCGTCTTCCTCCCCAGAAAGGAAGGCTGGAGCGGAAAGCGGCTGGGGAGTGGGGAGGGGCTGCGGCCAGCGCTGGGGTCAGTGGGTGAGTGTGCCTTCTTACACCTTTCGAATTTCCTTGAAAGGTGAACGGACTTTTCTAGGCCGCTGCTGGCGGGGAGCTGGGCCTTTCCATCGGGAAGGGGGCTGCTGGCCACTTGGCCCTGAAACACCCCTGTCCCCGCTTTTCTGTGGAACCTCGGCCCCCTGCCTCCATCAAGTATGGACGAATGTGACTGAAGACAAAAAGGGGCGTGTGTCCCACGCCCACCTCCCCAGTCCCAGCGGGGCAGGGGCAGGTCCAGCCTGTCCCCCCAGCAGAGGCAGGCAGACAAAAGGAAGTGGGGGGAAGGCCCAGCCCAGGCCCCGCGGCTGTTCTTACCTGGGGGGCCGGGTGTGCAGGGCCAGCTGCTTGGCTGACACGACGAGGCGTAACATAGTTGTGTCCAGTTCATTCCCCTTGGACTTCCAAGGATCTTCTGGTGACCAGGATGTGGTGACATGAGGGCACAGAGGCCCCAGCCTCCTGCTCACCTGGGTTAGGTTATTAAAGTGGTGGCCTTGTGGGCCCAGGTGGGCATTTTGTGGCAGCCCCTTCCTGGCCTCTGGGCACGGTCTGGATGGCTGGTGGGTATGTTGAGGTCCACGCCCCGACGGTGGGGCTGTAGGTGGGACGTGTGGGGCTGTGTGTGTGGCAGGGCCCTGTGGCCCCCAAGTGAAGAGTGGCTTTTCCGAGAGCGGCTGTCATCAGGTGCCGATTCTCCCGGACTCCGGTCTGGCACCGAGCAGTCCCTGCAGTGAGCGAGAGACGTGAACCTGAACCTCAGGAAGTCCTAGGCCTCCCAAGGCTAGGAAGACAGGCCCACTAGATCCTC
>NW_006769874.1:1897091-1906480 GCF_000442215.2 Lipotes vexillifer | reverse complement strand
CAGCAGGACATGGCAGGGTTGGGTGGCCTGCCGGCTACTCAGAGGGCAGGGCCTGGTCACCTGTCACCTCACCCCAGCCCCAGTTTAGCCAGGACTGGTCTGCCCCACGGGGACTGTTTGGGGGACCCTGCCCTCCTCCTAACAGGGGCCTGCAGAGGGCCTCCATTTCCTCTCTTCTAGAAGCAGTAACTTCCCAGGATCTTTAATCAGCCAGCCGTCGCTGCGCCATTTTACTCTAGAGAAGGGCGGGCTGAACGCCAGCCAGCCAGCCGTGTTGACAAGGTGCAGGCCTGCGGGTTTCCTGTCTCGGCCACCTGATCCCCCCAGGAGGGCCGTTTGTGCATCTTCTTAGGCGTGGCTGGCCTCCCTCTTCCCCGGCATAGGCGGCTGACACTGTACAGATGTGCCCTGTGCTCAGGGCAAGCAGAGCTGCTGCTTGACTCCTGGCCCGTTTGTTTCGAGGCCTCAGCCTTTTTAGGAAGGTGGTTGGTTTGGAAAAGTATAAGACTTGCCTACACAGAATCGCTGGCTTCCTTAAAGTTTGAAGTGTCCCTGACGCAAAGACCGGGTACTTTGTACTTGACAAGAACTGTGCCTTGTTTTCGAAATGACTGGATTTTGAGGAGCAGGTCAGGTCTCTGCCGTGGCAGGACCGCAGGCCTGGGATGTTCTCAGATGACACCTGCTGTCTCAGGGCAGCTGTCACTCAGGAAAGCGTCAGAGTCACCTGAACCTTGTTCTCTCCCATCCTTAGAGCACACAGTGTGACCCAGGCACCTGGGCGCGGCTGAGGGTGGGTGCCAGCAGGGTGGGAACGTCTCTGACTATGGGAACCTTGCATCTCCCTGCACCCCTGCGCTCAGCCCCCTCCCCAGTCCTGCACCCCTGGGCTCGGCCCCCTCCCCAGTCCCTGCACCCCTGGGCTCGGCCCCCTCCCCAGTCCCTGCAACCCTGGGCTCGGCCCCCACCCCAGTCCCTGCACCCCTGGGCTCGGCCCCCTCCCCAGTCCCTGCACCCCTGGGCTCGGCCCCCTCCCCAGTCCTGCACCCCTGGGCTGGGCACCTCTCACCCTGCAGTCCACACCCCCCTGTGCCCCTGCTGGGAAGCCCGGCGGGAGGCTGGTGGATCAGTCAGCGAGGAGACTCAGTGACTCAGCGAGGAGAAAAGTGCGAGAGCGACTGTGGCTGTCACGACACAGACATGTGGACGGGGGTGGGGAAAGGGGGCCACGCACCCGACACCAGTGTCAGCGCCCCAGGGACCCTGCCCTCTGCTCCCCACACAAGCCCAGACGCGGCCTGTGTGACCATGCTCCCTGTCCTGTCTACAGAGCACGACAGGGCCCAACACCTGAGGCTCCCTTCTCTAGGCACCCGTGGAGGGACCCCTGGCGGCAATGGCCAGCGGCCCCTCCGGATGGGTCTGGGTGGCCGCTGGTTCCCGGGGCACCACCTGCACACACGGGCCTGACTGTGATGCTGACATTAAGCTTCTGTCATCACCAAGGGGGTCGTTATTCCAGTTACTTCACTCGACAACATAATGGATCAGGAAGCAGAGAGGTTTACAGGGTGCCCGTGGGCCCCAGGGCCCCAAACCCTGCCGGAAGGACACCGAGAGTGTGATCCTGACAGCGCGACACACGCAGGAGGGAGGCTGAGCGCCGGCAGGATGAGCCCTGAGGCCACGGTGCCTGCCTGCAGCTTGTTCTCTGCTCCCAGGAGATGGGCGTGGCCCTGGGGTTCTCACGCGTGTGCCCCGGGCAGCTGGGCCCGGGGGCAGCGAAGCAGCCGGGCGCAGACCTGCCCTCGGAAGTGTGGGGCGCAGCATGGGAGACCAGCCTGAGGACACGGGGGCACAGAGGTCTGGCACACAGGAGTCCACGTGCCCGGGGAGATACCGGGTCGGTGCCAGGTGGCTGGCGGCCAGAGGCCGGTGCACGGTGGGAAGGGGCCTTGGCCTGAGATAGCACATCCCAGGTGGAGGGAACGGTTCTCGGGATGGCGCAGAGGTGGGGTGCCCAAGGTGGGGGGACCCTGAGGTGGGGAGCCCGTGCGGGCCGTGGTGGGAAGGCCCCGTAGAATTCTGGGCGCAGAGAAGGTGAGGGGCTGGGCAGGAGAGGGGGAGGGGGAGGGCGACAGAGGCCGGCCGCCGCGCCAAGTCAGGGGGAGATGCCCTGAGCGGCAGCGGGGGCCTTTGGAGGACTTGCCCTGGGCGGGCGGCGGGTGCATCCCACCCTGTTTCCAGACGTCTGTCTGGGCAGCTGTGAGGAGAGGGAGGGAGGGAGGGGCGGCAGGGGAGCAGAGGCTGCTTTGTTGGCCGAAGCGGGACACGTGGGCAGCACAGGCCAGGCTGGTGGGAGGAGAAAGGAGGGAAACGCCAGCGCGTGGCGCAGGGCAGAGGGGAGGTGGGACGGGTCTGCTCCCCTGGAGCCGGCAGGCAGGGTGCCCTGGGAGGGAGAGGGGCAGAGGGCCGTGCAGGAGCCCCGCACCTGCCCGCATGTGTTCCGTGGGGCGTCACCAGGATGCGGGAATGTGGGTTTAGATAAATAGAGTGGGTGTCGAACATGGAGGTTTAGTCGGGGCTCTCCGGGAGAGAGCTGCATTTTGAGGGGCTGGATCGCGACCGAGTGGCGGGCAGGTCTGAAATCCACGGGGCGGGCCGGGCGGCAGGGCTGCAGGCCTAGGAAGAGCTGACGCTGCAACTCGAGTAGAAGGCTGTCTGGAGAATGGCCTCCTCCAGGGACCTCAGTATTTCCTCAAGGCCTTGGACCGCTTCCATGCGGCCCACCCACACTGCGGAGGCTCACCTGCTTTACTTAAGGTCAGGTGTTTAGAACATAACTTCACCCGAAAATCCCCTCCGAGCAGCCGGACACCGGGTACGTGGCCCAGCCAGGAGGACACACGAGGGCCGGGCAGCCACGAGGCCACGTGTGGTCCTCTAGGCTGGGCATGGGTCTGTGGGCCCCTTTCGGGTCCTGGGGCCCTGGGGTCTCAGGAGCGGCCAGCTAACATTCATAACTGGGACCCCAATAAGTAAAGGTTTCCCCAGAGCCCCAGCGCACGCTTCCAACACGGGAACAGCGATTTCAGGGAGCGGCGCTCAACACGACCGACCCCGCTTTACCCTTGGTTGGTTCTCAGCCTCGGGAGTTTCCCGGGTGGCATTTGAAGCTGGCTCCGTACATGGAGGGCGGGAGAGACCAGGAAAGAGGCAGACACCCGGGCGGCACGTGGAAGTTTACTAAGCAGGGACTTGAGTGCGACGCCCGTCTCGGGCACCCCGCCCGCCAGAGCCTCAAGTTCACACGGAGGCCCTGACGGCCCGGCTGAGTTCACCTCCAGAGGGCCTCAGCCGCATCTCTGACGCTGCCTCTCCTGCGGGAGCCGGGGGCAGAGCCTGCGTCCAAGGGCGGGTATGGAGCGTCTGGGTCCGGCTGCTGGTCAGCCGGTGGTCACGATCTCTCGATGGCCGCCTCCACCGTGGGGCGTCCGCTGGCGGCCTCGCGCTTCCTCCGGGCCGACACGCGTGTGTGACCCCGATCACAGGTGAAACGCACTCCTCCGGGGCTGTGGTTGACGAGCCAGGGCAGCCCTGGAGGCCGGCAGGCAGGGGCTGGGACTCGGGGCGGGGGCACCAGGCTGCTGGCCGAACCCCTCCCAGCGACTCCGCAGGCCACGTGCTGGCTGCAAGATGAAAGGTGATGGAGACCCTTCGGGGCCCCCCGTGTAGGAAGCCTCTGCTTCCCCAGGAGGTGCCCCCCGCTGTGGGCCCCAGGCCACTGCTCCATGAGGTTGGGCCCTGGACCCTCCCCAGTCTGGGGACCTCTGTGTCCTGGGCTGACCCTTGACTTCGCCTTTGAACGCACAGGGGTCCCGGGGCTCACCCTCCAGGCAGAGGGAGCACCGGGCAGCGCACACCCACAGCAAGGTCAGGGCCCCAGGCCAGAGCAGGCCCCTCCCCCCCCCGCACCCCCGCTCCCATCACCTGAGGAAGATCTGGGAAGCTCGCAGGCAGCAGCCACTCCCCACATCCACCAGGGCCCCCCCCCACCGCCGTCCGGGGTCCACACTGCATCAGGCCTGCCCCATGCGGCCTGGGCACGTCCTCGCGGCACATGAGGCCCCATTGGTGGAGTGGACGCCCACTCATCTCGGTGCTGGAGGCCCCCACTTGGGCATCTGTCCATCTTCCCGGCATCCGTGCCTTTCCCAGAGGTCTTGCCAGGTGACTAGTTAACCAGATAAGCTGGTCCCTGACAGGGGTGCTCCCCCGGCCCCCCAGGACGCTCTGCCCCCGCGGCCTCCCTTTCCTCCTCTCAGGGCGCCTCTTCCCCCAGAGCCAGCGTCCCTCACCCAGATGCACCTTAGGTCTGAGTGGCTCTCTCTCAGCTTCGAGGGGGTTTGCTGTCGGGACTCTTCCTTTGGGTTCTGGAAAGAGAGGACGTTTATTGGTGCTGGACCCTGAGACCGGGCTCTGGGGTGGGTGTCTGTGCCCCGCCCACACATGGAGCACCCTCGGAAAATACCCAGGGTTTGGAAAAACCATTCCTGCGCCCTGAGAAATAGGATCGGGCTGTTGGCTTCGGATAACTGGTCACCATACCCGCCATTTCCCGCCCCCCACGGCTTTGCCCTTAAACCAGCGCCGTTTCATGAATAACGGTGCGTGTTTCAAACTGGAGCTGCTGGTTTGATGCTGTTGGTTTGATGCTGTTGGTTTGAGTGTATTTGAATTGCTCTTGAGTCTTTGCCGTTAACAGCAACTTGGATCAGTAACGTCTCTGAAGACGCACGCTACGCAGAGGCTCCCGCCCTGGCTCTTCCTTGGTCTCCCGAAAGCAGGCACCAAGCACGGCTTCTCCGCTGGGCCTGGGCTGCTGCAGGGGCCGGGTGCTGGGTGTTCTGAGGCTCCAGGTGACAAGTGTCAGGACCCGCACACCCTCAGCAGCGGGAGGACGAGCAGAAGAGCCGGGCGTCGGAGCCGCGAGCCTGGAGGGCTGGGCGCCCCGTCTGTGGCCAGCCTGCCTGTACAGGCCCAGTGTCCTGGTGCCCAGGGGAAGGGGCCCGAAGTTGCTGGGAGCTTGGGCCTGGCTCAGCCTTTCCTCAGTACCGTGCTTTCCTAGCTGCGGGCTCCTGGCAGCTAGAAAGCCCAGCTCAGGTTTTCGTTCCACTTCTCAGCCATCGACAGATCGGCGCTGCAGTCCCAGCGCCCCTCAGAGCTGGCCCTCAGCTCTCAGCAGGGGGCGCCGCTGCCTCGGCGGAAGGGTCCCTCCGGGGAGTCATCCAGCAGGGAGGAGCTGACGTGGGCGTCGCTGTGCCGTGTGCCTGGCGTTCTGCCTGCGTGCGGGAGCTCGGTCTGCGGTTTTCTTGCTGCTCGGGACCCCCGTCTATAAGCTTCCACTCCTGGCTTGTAAATTCATAACGTTAAGTCGAGCAGAAGCAGCCGCCACCCCCTTTCACTAGAGTAGTCCTGTTCATTCTCTCTGGAATTGCAGGACGCCTCATTTCCTGCTGCAGGGGCTGGGGAGGCTCTGCCCCTTTGTGCACCTCGGGGACGTCTGCACTCAGGACTTCTCTGGTCCAGAGTGAGCCAAGGCCCCTCAGAACACACGGAGGACCTGCCCGGGCATCCGGGCTGGGAGGCCCCTGGCCTGGCTAGCCCTGTGGAGGCAGGGTGAAAGCAGCACCGGCCAGGTATCTCGGTTCTGGTCTCGGTGATTGGTTCTGTTCCTGGGCGCTTCTCTTGTCCCTTTTGGACCTCAGTAGGAAACTGTAAAATGGAAGTAAGGTGAGCCTTTTTGTCTTGTGGGATGGCATATATAAAAGCATTTGGAAAAATTTAAAGTGTAAATGTACAGAAGTGAAATGTAGAATGCATTATATTTAAAGAAAGTAGGAAAGTGCAAGTGTGAGGTCTCAGCCAGGCTCCCTGGAGGTGGAACCTTGCTGAGAAGGGGCAGGAGGCGGTGACAGGCGAAGGTCAGGCTCTGCTGAGCAGGGAGGGGTTCAAGGACTCCTGAGTGGGAGGAGTTAGCTAGCTCACCAAGGTCCCCTGCCAGCAAGTGGCTGGTGAGGACACGCGTCTGTAGAGCACACGCACCTCTTACACTGAACGAGGGGCGCTGAGGTCACAGCACACGACACATGAGACAACAGCCTTGTTTCACTCCACCCGCCGACAAGAGGAGCTTCTCTGTGGGATCCCCCGGCCCCAGAACTCAGCTTCCTAAGTGAAGAATCAGAAAGTTCTGGAAGAGCAACACTTTAGATGGCTGTTCCGAGAGTCTCATCATGAGGGAGGGTCCAGATTACGTGAATTCCACTCCCAACACGTGCCATTAACAGCATCTCCCAAGACTTGCAAAGACCTTTTGGCCTCTGAACGCCCTGGTGTGCCCCTCCAGACCTGAGAACCCACTGGAGGTTCTGAGAAAAGACTCTGAGTCCATCTTGGTTTACATTTCTCGGGTACTGCTGTGACCTTGAGCAGATGGAAACCTTGGGGTTGGTCCAGGAAACCTGAGCCACCTTGTAAAAGTCAAACAGACCTATAAACTTGGAAGGATCCTTGTCAGGGTCTACAGTGACACTTCCGCTTAGGAAATGGGTTCGGTCATGGCCAAGTGTAATACTAAGTACACTGGTCCACCGCCACTGACAGGGCTTCTCTTCAGGCCAGGAGAAGGGGGTGGGGGGTGGGGGGTGGGATGACCGGTTGGCCGTGACCTTGAGTTCTCAAGGAGGGGGGCGTGTGATGGCCACGGCCTTGAGTTCTGAAGGGGACACATGCCAAGGTCCAGGGGCTCGAAGGCCGAGGTAACTTTCAGGACTCCGGTCTCTCCTTGGTGGGAGGTGTGTGCCGTTCTCGGGCTTTGAGCTGGAGTGCGTGATCTGCCCCGTGTTTTAGCAAGAATTGGGGGCCGAGATGTTAAGAGCACAGGGCTGGGGGCTGAGAGAGGAGACTGTGGGAAGCCCTGCGGTAGTCCAGGCTAAAGATGAGAGGGGTGTGGACCAGGCAGTGGAGTGGGGGGCATGGCCGGAAGGTGCTGGGCGTGGTTTGATGATAAAACCGTGAGGATTTGCTACCGTCTGGACGTGGGGTGGGAGAAGAAAGAAACCAGGCCACTCCCAAGCCTGCTGTCCAGAGCAGAGGGCAGGAGGGACGGAGTGCCGTGGCTGAGGGGCTGTTTTTGTTTCCCAGGGACTCGGGCGGCACCTGGCAGCTCGTCTGTGGGCTCAGCAGACGCCTCCCGGATCAATGAAGGGATGGATTCCGCCAAGCACGGGGGTGACCTGCCCCACGCTGCCCGGCCGGCACTGCGGGTCCCGCGACCTTCCATCTTTGCCGAGGTCCTCACGCCTGTTTCAGGGCAGAGTCCTGCTTTCAGATGAGCAGGGCCGCTGTGGCCGGGTCTGCGTTTGGGTCTCCGCAGCCCGCACGGGACCCTCAGAGGCCTCGGGCGGGTCTCCCCCGCGTGGGTGAGATGCGCTGCCCCATGTGTAGCGGGCTCACGAGCAGCAATAAAGCGCACTGGACGGTCTGCTTTCCTGCCGCCGTCCACGGCGAGTGTCAGCCGCACACCCCCTCCGCGTGGGGTGGGCTGTCCCCACCTCGCCCCTCTGCCCCGCGCCCGCCAGGTCGCTTAGCACAGGATCTGCGGAGGCGCGGAGACTCGGGGACCCCTCCCCACATCGCCTCGCTGCCAGTGGCCAGTCCAGGGTGGAACCCGTAGCCTGGTGCCGGTGTCAGCACCTTCCCTGCCCCGTGCGGCCTCCCAGGGGAGATAGCCCCAGCGTGTGGCCCTGGCACCTGGACAGCCTTTTGCCAAAATCCACTGTACTTTCCAAAGTGTGCCTTTCTGCTGAGCTGCAGCTCCAGTGTCCCTGTGCGTCAGAGCAGTGGGACAGCGTGGGCTCCCAGCGAGGGTAGGCGCTTACCCAGAAGAGCTGGCAGGCAGGCCTCGAGGGGCAGAAACGAGTCACCCAGCAGCAGACAGCCAAATACATCACAGGCACCTTGGTCTGGATCACTCACAGTTTGCAAGTAGCAAGCTTCGCAGACAGGATCAAAGGCAGGAGCTCCTGCAGCTGAGCTGCGTGCACAGCCGCCCGCTGGCCAGGGCTGCAAGTGTGGGTGCTGAGCTGCTCCCCAAAGCCCTTGCCATCTGCTCCACACGACTGGGCAAACTGCCACCTGTGCACAGCTCATTTCGTTCTTCTGGGCGTGTTGGGGGTATAGGGGGCTCTAATTCCTAAGTTCACAGTCATGGCAAGTTCAGCACAGAGAGGAGGCTGGCAGGGAGGGAAATCCAAGAATCTGCTCTCTGGGCAGAAGGGGGAAATGGGAGCTGGGGGTGGGGCCTGGGCCACCGCCCAGCTGTAGTAACTGGCTGAGTCCTGTCTTTTCCTGCACTCCCTCCTCCCATCCTGGGTCACCCCAGAGCAAGACTGAGGGTTGACGCAGGGCAACCCCAGGGCTCCTCTGCCGTCCTTACGGAGCTGGTGACAGCGACAGGAGGGTTGCAGCTGGAGCAGCAGAACCCCACGTCCCCAACTGGAACAAGCCCCAGTTTGCCCCGCCAAGTAACAGCTGCAGCCTTTGGACGAGCACCCGGCTCCTCCAGCCTCAGTGCTCTTATCCCTGCAATGGGAACAAGGAAGTCCTTGCCCCCAGCTTGTCATAAGATGGGGGGGGGCCATCAGCGTGACTCAGAGCCAGCTCTCCCCAAGGACACCCCAGCCCTGCTGTCCTGCGGCGGTGGGGGCAGTTTCTGCAAACACCAAATTCTGTCCACCGCCAACACCCTCCATCTGTCTGTGACCCACGCTCCCTGCCCCGTTCCCAATTTCCAAGTCTGTGCTCTGGGTGCACAATTTAAAGCCCTGTGCAGGAGGGGTGAAGGGCCCCAGAGGGTGGCGGGGCCACCATCCCATCCACAGGGGAGACCCTACCAAAATGGAGGGGGTACGAGGACAGTGTCTTGCTTCACCCCTTTAAGTGACGTGACCCGAGGAGAGCCGACATTAGGGGGAAAGTAACTGAGGGCCTCAGGACCGCTCCCCCCACGCCGGCCCCCGGCTGTCCCGTTCTATGCCTCAGAGGGTTGGGCTTAGGGTTCCCCCCCCTTGCTGGCAGGAGGCCCGCTGGTGGTGCGCATCCAGCGCTCTGGGAAGCGGCTCTCACAGTGAGAGGTGAGATGAGACCCAACTCAGTGGTGGGAACGCCGGGGTGAGATGGAAAATGGGGGTGGGGATGTGCTCCAGGGCGGCTCAGGGGACCCTGACCAGAGATGCTGGGACGGGCAGTCCCCCCAGCACCCGGTCCCCTGAAATAACACAGTCCCAGCTGGGGGTGGGGAGGGGAGGGGAGGTCCGAGGCAGCTG
>NW_006769874.1:1877333-1896161 GCF_000442215.2 Lipotes vexillifer | reverse complement strand
GGGGCGGGGCCTGAGCAGGAGGTGGGGGGTTGGGAGGATGACAGGAGGGCGCAGTGAGCACACGCGACAGGCTCCATCCAGGACTGGGGCCCCAGCTGGGGTCGAGGCTCGCCCCTAACGGCAGGGAGCCCTCTTTTCCTAACTGATGTGACCTTTACATTCTACCTGATGTTTGAAGTTACCCCCATCCACCGCGCCAGGCGGAGATTTCGAGCGATACGCTGTTCTGGGGAGGTGGTGTCTGGAGGGGGGTGGGCGCTGGGCGGCTGGGAGCCATGGAAGGTCAGGGAGCAGGTTTGCTGGTGGTGTGGTCCGGGAGCCACACACCTGGAGTCGAGTTCCCCGGTAAATGCGACCCGTGTCCCAACCAAGGACACCCGAGAATCACCAACACCAAGTAGAAAGATTAGCAAAGGATTTATACAAGTGTAGAAGCTTACACAAACTGTCCGGACAGGGTCCCACTCGGAGAGAAGTGAGTGAGACCCCGACTAACAGCCGGGCGAGGCTTTTATACCCTTCACAGGCCAGAAAGTCCCCAAGGCGGGAGGGAGCTGTTTAATTTTGAATCAGCCAATCAGGAACCCGGTTCTTCCCGCCCCAAGCAAGCAAGCAAGTTTCTTACAGAAGCCAAAATGTGCTGTTAGCCCTGAAGCTGTTCTTCCGTTTCTTTCGTCACACTGGAGCAGCTGCAGCCCCCCTGCGTTTCCCACAACCCGTTGTCATGGTCTTCAGGGCCGGGCCACGCGTCCCTTGTTCTCTACAGAAGACTCAAAACCTTCGCCAGAGTCCCTGCAAATGACAAGCGTCCTCCAGGACAGGCTTCCTGCCTCGGCCTCACATCAGCTTCCTCAGCACCCCGCCCAGCCTCGGAGCCCACGCCTGCCGTCCCCCTGGGCCCCGCAGGCTTTCCCCGACACGCGGGTTTCCCTGCGTTCATTCACAGGCACCCGCTGACCACAGCCGTGTGTGCGTCGGTCCTGGGAGGACAGGGCCCCGTCCCCAGCCCCCTGCCCAGTGGGACCTTAGCTGTGGCCTCACTCCCAGCCCTAGCGTCCAGCCCCCTAAGATCAGAGGCGGCTCTGCAGCCCCGTCTGCGCGTGATCAGCGCGTGGCCGTGGTCTCTGCTGGAGGGTGACCGTCCCCCAAGTCAGCCCTGTAACGGAGGTGGGAGCCGCGGAGGCGTAATCTCATGGGGCTGCTCGCACCTCCTTCTTTCCGTGGACTCAAGCTCTTGGCAGGAGTGAGCTCGCCTCGGCACCACCCCGTCGCAGGGGCCCCGTTCCCCCTCAGACGGGGAGAAACGAGGCTCTGGCCCCAGGGGCTGCCTCTCAGGTTCGAGACCTTGGGTCCCTCTGCCTTGCGGAGCTGAGTCCCGGGAGGCTGCTTTGTTTCTGCAGGGCTGCGCGCTGTCCTGATCTAAAGGGCACAGTGACTGGAGCTGGGACTGACGCAGAGGGAGGGTGTGGCTCCTGTGTGTGTGGGAGCGTTTCCTGGGGGCGGGGGACGGGGATGGCTTCTTGGGGCGGGACGAGCGCAGTCTGTTTCCGGGGGGCCTTGCTGGTGCAGGACACCGCACACACCTCCACCCACGCTCCCCCTTCCTGCGCGCTTCGTCTTCCCGCAGCCCACGGGAAGGGGCCGCGCGTCCAGGGGCACGTTGTGAGCATTTGCTGCCTTGGGCTTTCTTAATCCAGGGGTTATGAGGTTTTCACACTCGTGAAGCACAAACAGCACGCGTCCCAGCCCGGGGTGCAGATTTAAGGAACCTTTGCTACACGCATCGCTCCGATATTTCCTACCCAGCTGCATACCCGGCCCGGTGACGGTGGCAGCTGCAGTGCGACGGGCTTGTTTCAATCTGACGTCCGTAGGGGCTGGTGGTCCTGGGACAGGCTGTTTCCCGGGGGAAGAAGCAGAGGCCTGAAATAGAATTTTCCTTCAAATCTTTGCCAAGGCAAATTGAACACGTGAGCCAGCTGACCTCACCAGCCACCGTCGCCCTTTCTGGGGCTGCCGGCTGACCCCCACCTCACCTGCTGCTTGGGGTCAAGGTCCCCGGGCACGCCCTGTCCTCATCCCCTCCACAGGGCTTCAGGGCAAGTGTGGGAGACCCTGGCTTAGGGAGTCTTGAAAATAAAGTGTCACACGTAACACATGAGTTGATTTATATTACAGACTGGGAAGGGCTCGGGTTTCACTGAAAAGAGGTGTTTCACTCTGCTGCCCCCCAGTGTGTCCCCCTGGGAGCCAGGCACCGGCGGACTTCCTGCTGCCAGCCCCCATCCTAGTGTGGGCGTCCATACCTGCTGACCCCGAACTCCGGGACCCAAACGGGCCCCCAGCCATGTCCACAGCCCACACGGTCGGCCCTTACGTGTTCCCATGTCTCAGCAAATTCTTCCAGATCCATCTCTGTGCCCAGGAACGCGGGGACAGGGCAGCCCCTCCCACGATCTGACAGTTTCACTGTCCTTCCCACTGTGCTTCTCAGATGCCTTTATTGTTCGGGTTAATTCATTTATTTAATTTATTGTTCAACTAGGTTGGCTAATTTTCTGACTTCATAGAATTTTGTTCGCTATGATTCATTTCTCTGAAATAGAAACCATTCTGTGAGAACACAGGCAAAAGGCACACATCCTTGAGATATGCTTCTCTGCCCCAAGTTCTCGTTTTCGTGCCCCCTCTTCCTGAGAGCTGCGTGGACACTAAAAACACAAGTGTCCCACACATGGGCAGTTGACTCGGGAGCTTTGTCGCACTGGCATCGGGGCCCAGGGAGTGAGCCCAGAAGCAGGTTCCCTCGCTCACAGCAGCTCCCCAGCTGGACTGGGGGACCAGGCAGGAGCTGCGGTGCCAGGGCGAGTTACTGGGTGGCTTGGTTTTAGAGAGTTGCATGAGAGGGACATCAGAGTACAGCCTGGGGGCAGCGGTCTCCGGTGAGTGCTGGGAGGTCCCTCCCCAGGGGCCAGGGGCCTGGTGCTCCTGTAGCTGTGGTGAGCCTGGCCCTCATCCCACTGTGTCCGCTAACGCGGTCCCTTGGCCCCCTTCCTTTCTTCGTCTGTCACCATCGTGTCCCTGGATCTTAGCCTGAGAGTAGGGCCCGGAGGTGCCCTGCGATGTGCCGTGTGAGGCCTGTGGGTGGCAGGTGAGCCCGGGAGCCCTGCTTCCAACTGTGTGATGGGGTGGGGGGTGGGGTGCCAGCGCTTGCTGTTGGCAAATGAGGAGTTCGCCAGGCGCTGCTCCCCGCAGGGCGTCGCTTCGGAACCCTGGCCAGCTGTCAGCTGGAGGAAAAACAGCTGGCGCACCTAAGGGGTAGATAATGGGCTTGCTCGCCGCCCTGCACCCTGCTCTTGGGCCCTGGGTTTTAATGGAGGTCAAGAGGTGGAGTGGGCAGCAGACGCAGCACGGCCCGCCCGCGTGGGCAGCAGGCAGCACTCCAGCCGCCTAGCCTCTCCTCTGGGCCCGCTCTTCTCAGCCCCACAGGCACCCGGGCCCTGGACACCGGCGGGGCGACCCCTCCAGTGTCTCCCTCACCGGGCTGGCGCTGTGAGGGGTCTTCAGCTCCCGTCGCCCAGCAGAGGCACATCGGGGACCCCCCAGCGCTCCGCACCCACCTGCAACTCCCGACGGCAGTCAGACCCCTGTGCTTCCCCAAATGCTGACGTCTGTCATTCCCGAGTGTGGGAGTCACCCTGGACGTGTCCATGCGAATGAGCACTTGTCACGTGACTCTGGGGGGGTTCTTAGAGACGCTGTAGCCAGGGGCCCTGCACAGCATTTGGCTTCTCTGTGCCTCACGTTCCCTACTGATAAAATGAGCAAAATACGCTGCATCTGGCCAACTGCCTTTTCAGGAAAGGTGACAATAAAAGCACTTTAAGAAGCGGTGTGAGAACGGCCCAGGGCGGCTGGGCTGGGGTGGGCTCCTCGCTGGACGCTGGATGGCTCAGGCCGGAGGCGCACCAGAGGGGGCGGGCAAAGTGCACGTGGGCGTAGCGGTGGGGCGGAAGGCAGGCGCCCCCCCCCCGCGACCACTAACTAAGCAGCTCGACCCCTGAACTCCCTAAAATGGGCCATTGCGGCCATCAGAACTGGCTCCGTAAAGGGCAGGCGAGGCACACGGGTAAGGGTCCACACACGGTACTGACGGTGCAGGAGAGCCTGTCATCAGGGCACTCACATGCGCACACGCCCACGTGCACACTCACACACGTGGTACATGCACACGCACACACACACCTGCTGGAAGGGGCATTTCCAGCAGATAGTTGCACTGCCTTCTGTGCCATCAACTGATGACTTTTTGTGGTTTTCTACTATTTTATAACATGTATTTTAGTAGCTTATTGAGGTAGGATTTACATACTGTAAAATACATTCATTTTCAGTGAACAATTGAGTGAGTTTTGGTAAACATATGACTGTGCAGCCTCCACCGTCTGACTGTGGCACGTCCGCACACCGTGTGCAGGCTCCTCCCCCCCAGGCGTTGCACACCTGCTTCCTATCTCTGTGGATGTTGCCCCTTCTGGACATTTCATGGAATCATGTAAGATGTGTTCTTTGGGTCGGCATGACTGTTTGACGTTTGTCCACCTACCAGTATTCTGCTCCCTTTTAAGGCTGAATGGTTTTCCTGCATTGTTTTGTGACACCGGTTCTTTACGGGCTTATGGTTCAGAAGCTTCAATTCTAGAACATTCTTGGCAGGTCCATCTCATGCTAGAGGATGCTTTCTCTCATCCAGAGAAAAGCAGGCTGCACAGAGAAGGGATCCCGGGGCAGCGGCCCTCAGGAGGGCCCAGTGCAGGGGTGGCCCTCCCCCCAGACCCGGAACCACAGACTCTCAGCATTTGGCCACTTCCCACCTGAGCACCCACCCGGCTCAGAAGACGCAAGTGGTTTTATGTTTTGAATTTTATTTTATTTTTTTAAATACAGCAGGCTCTTATTAGTTATCTGTTTTATACCTATTAGGATATATATGTCATTCCCAATCTCCCAATTCATCCCACCACCTGCTTTCCCCCCTTGGCGTCCATATGTTTGTTCTCTACATCTGTGTCACTTTCTGCCCTGCAAACCGGTTCATCTATACCACTTTTCTAGGTTCCACATATATGAGTTAATATACAATATTTGTTTTTCTCTTTCTGATTTACTTCACTCTGAGTATGACAGTCTCTACATCCATCCACGTCTCTGCAAATGACCCAATTTCGTTCCTTTTTATGGCTGAGTAATATCGCATTGTATTTATGTACCACATCTTCTTTATCCAGTCAACTGACGATGGGCATTTAGGTTGCTTCTATGACCTGGCTATTGTAAATAGTGCTGCAATGAACATTGGGATGCATGTGTCTTTTTGAATTCTGGTTTCCTGTGGGTATATGCCCAGTAGTGGGATTGCTGGATCATATGGTAATTCTATTTTTAGTTTTTTAAGGAACCTCCATACTGTTCTCCATAGTGGCTGTATCAATTTACATTCCCACCAACAGTGTAGGAGGATTCCTTTTTCTCCACACCCTCTCCAGAATTTGCTGTTTGTAGATTTTCTGATGATGCCCATTCTAACTGGTGTGAGGTGATACCTCATTGTAGTTTTGATTTGCATTTCTCTAATAATTAGTGATGTTGAGCAGCTTTTCATGTGCTTCTTGGCCATCTGTATGTCTTCTTTGGAGAAATGTCTATTTAGGTCTTCTGCCCATTTTTGGATTGGGTTGTTTGTTTTTTTAATGTTGAGCTGCATATATTTTGGAGATTAACCCTTTGTCTGTTGATTCGTTAGCAAATATTTTCTCCCATTCTGAGAGTTGTGTTCTCGTCTTGTTTATAGTTTCCTTTGCTGTGCAAAAGCTTTTAAGTTTCATTAGGTCCCATTTGTTTATTTTTGTTTTTATTTCCATTACCCTAGGAGGTGGGTCAAAAAAGATCTTGCTGTGATTTATGTCATACAGTGTTCTGCCTATGTTTTCCTCTAAGAGTTTTATAGTGTCTGGTCTTACATTTAGGTCTCTAATCCATTTTGAGTTTATTTTCACAAAGGGTGTTAGGGAGTGTTCTAATGTCATTCTTTTACATGTAGCTGTCCAGTTTTCCCAGCACCACTTACTGAAGAGACTGTCTTTTCTCCATTGTATATCCTTGACTCCTTTGTCATAGATTAGTTGACCATAGGTGTGTGGGTTTATGCCTCGGCTTTCTATCCTGTTCCACTGATCTATATTTCTGTTTTTGTGCCAGTACCATACTGTCTTGATTACTGTAGCTTTGTAGTATAGTCTGAAGTCAGGGAGCCTGATTCCTCCAGCTCCGTTTTTTTCCCCTCAAGATTGCTTTGGCTCTTCAGGGTCTTTTGTGTCTCCATACAAATTTTAAGATTTTTTTGTTCTAGTTCTGTAAAACATGCCATTGGTAATTTGATAGGGATTGCATTGAATCTGTAGATTGCTTTGGGTAGTACAGTCATTTTCACAGTATTGATTCTTCCAATCCAAGAACATGTTATATCTCTCCATCTGTTTGTGTCATCTTTGATTTCTTTCATCAGCATCTTATAGTTTTCTGAGTATAGGTCTTTTACTTCCTTAGGTAGGTTTATTCCTAGATATTATATTCTTTTTGTTGCAGTGGTGACTGGGAGTGTTTCCTTAATTTCTCTTTCTGATCTTTCATTGTTAGTGTATAGGAATGCAAGAGATTTCTGTGCATTAATTTTGTATCCTGCAACTTTACCAAATACATTGATTAGCTCTAGTAGTTTTCTGGTGGCATCTTTAGGACTTTCTATGTATAGTATCATGTCATCTGCAAACAGTGACAGTTTTACTTCTTTTTTTCCAATTTGTATTCCTTTTATTTATTTTTCTTTTCCGATTGCCATGGGTAGGACTTCCAAAACTATGTTGAATAAGAGTGGTGAGAGTGGACAACCTTGTCTTGCTCCTGATCTTAAAGGAAATGCTTTCAGTTTTTCACCATTGAGAAGGGTGTTTGCTGAAGACACGAGTGTTTGAAGTGTGTTTATCTCACTCCCACCTTCCTGAGAAGCCAGAGGACAGGGGTCCCTGGCTGGTGGGAGGGGGCCCCGGGGCACCTGGTGCAGACCCTCTGCAGCCTCTCCTGGAAGTGCACCCACTGCCCTGATACCTGATACATGATGCAAGGTGGAACATTTATCAACAAGAAGCAGCCTTTCTTTTCCTTTTCATCACTGGTGGTGTTTGCCAACTGTCACCTACGACACGGCCAGCACCAAACAGGCAAGTGAGGCACTGTCACCCAGTGCTGGTCAGAGGAGCACACCTGGGGCAGAGCATCTCAGCTGTGGATCATTGAATGCCCAGCAGGGGCTGACATCTGTCCCTGACACCTTCCTCGGGAGAAGCCCCACTTCCGTGTCCCTCTGTCCACCACCTCGGGGTTCCTCTGTGTGTGTGTGTGTGTGTGTGTGTGTGTGTGGTGTGTGTATGTATGTGTGTGCCCACGCGTTGTGCAGCTGCCCGGTCACCTCACGTCCTCCCTGTTGGCTCCTTATAGCAGGAGCGCCAGGGACCTGTCGTCAGTGGGTCACAGGACATCTCGGCCAGTGAATCGAGCAACCAGGGTGCACGTGCAGGGGATCACGGGATACAGCATCTGTTTTCAGGCTCTTTGGCCATTTTAAAAATCATTAAATTGCCGGTAAAAAGGACACACGCATCTCAGAAGAGAATAATTTTGCATTCACCCTGGAGAGAAAAAGATAGGGTGGCAGCCTCTTCAGATTCACGTGTGACCCGTACAGCTGGGCGGGAATCACAGGCAGATAGAGCCGGCAAGACGTTTCCTTCTCTCCATTGTGTTCCCCACCTTCCAGCCCCATAGGGCCAGACGTAGGGATAGCGGGAAACGAATTCCTTAGGACCTGCCCAGCTGCCCCTCGAGGAGCTTCCTGTGTTTGTCAAATAAAAGCCTCTTGGAGTCCCTCTCAAAGAGGGACAGCTCGGGACCCTTCCAGGCTCACCCCATAACGGAAACACGGGGGTGCCAGCCAGCCTGTGGGAGCAGAAATCGCATTCAGGGGGCTACAGGGGCCCTGCCCTTTAGCACTGCTCTTCCCCGTGGGTCAGAGCTCACGAGCTCAGCAGTTCACCGGCTCAGGGCCCAGCAGGAGGCTGTGACCTCGGCCCGAAGGGCTCAGAGCGGGCCTTCAGGGAGACCTTGTTTTGGGACCAGTGTCTGCTACCTCAGGATTCATTTCCAGACACGAGCAGCAGGGGCTGCAGTGGGGACCCGGGCGTGCTTAGTGCTCACAGCGCCCCTCCAGCTCCTCCAGTGCCCGCCACGGCAGCCCTGGGTCTGGGGTCTGTGCCACGGGCCTCGGGTGGCCCTACTCTCGGTCCCTGAAAAGGAGAAGGTGGTACATGGGGGAGTTGGCTTAGCTGCAGCCGGGCGGTGCCAGCCTGGCGCGTTGTTTATTTGCATTCCAATCAACCTGCACGTAGCCGGCTATTTATGACCCTGGACCTTGGCCTGGCTCCACTGCGGGCAGTTTCCCAGCCAGGAGCTCAGCAAGGTTCCTGTCCCCAGGGAGCCCGGAGCTGGGTGAGTCTGGGGGCGCAGGGCCGCACCTGTGTCCGGCCGGTGGAAGACGGCCCATGCGTGGTGACATGCGGTCCTGTGCCTCCGGTGCCGCACCCCTGACGAGCTCTCTCCCGCAGGGCGGATGGAGGGCTCCTGGTCCTGAGACCCCATGTGCAGCTGGCGGAAGTGGCCCTGGGACGGCGAGATGCCCTCGGAGCGCAGGGACGTCCTGGTGCTACTCCCCACGCGGGAACGGCTGCGGCTGGCCGTGGGGGTGAGCGCGGAGGAAGGCCAGGTGGGCGACAGCTGGGGACAGCAGGGGCCACGGGGTGAGCCAGGCCATGCGTGAGGGGTGGCCATGGGGGTGAGCTTGGGAGAGGGCCGGGTGGGCGACAGCAGGGAACAGCAGGGGCCATGGGGTGAGCCAGGCCATGCGTGAGGGGTGGCCGTGGGGGTGAGCGCGGGGGAGGGCCGGGTGGGCGACAGCAGGGGACAGCAGGGGCCATGGGGTAAGCCAGGCCATGTGTGAGGGGTGGCCGTGAGGACCACATGGGGCCAGTGTGCCGGCGGGCCTGCCCCCTGGGACCACACTGTGTTCTAATCACACCACTGCCCCCCAGCTTAGAGAAACGGACGCTGGCTCTGGCCACCTTTACACCGTGTGTGTCCCTCTCGGTCTGTAGCCCCCAGCGGTGGCCCAGGCCAGACACAGTCCGCAGCGTCCGGCGCCTGCGTGGGCTGATTTTGTTCCAAGGGGCCCATCCCTTCTGGAGCCTCTTCCCGTGACCCGGGCGGGGGTGGATCTGAGGGCAGCTGCGTCCTCGGCCTGGAATAAACACTAAAGCTGCTGAGGGAACCAGATTCAGACCTGGCAGATGGGAGTCAGGCCGCCCACACCTTGTCTGCAGGTGACCGTGAGGTCCTGCCTGGAGGGGCGAGGCCGCGGGTCTGTCCTCCCAAGAAGGTGGCTCCTGCCTTCCCTGGGAAAGGCAGCCCCTAAGCGCTGGGCTGGGGGACAGCAGAGCAGGGGTTCGCTCGACAGTGTCCGTGAGAGACCCTGCTTGGCCTCTACCTGATGGCCACGTGACTCAGGTTGTCCTTTCAGGGGAGATGTGAATTGTGGCTTAGGCGTCCAGGATTCACTCCACACGCAGCATGACACCCAGGCGCAGGTACAGGATGGAGGCTCTCTTTAGGAAGCATGTGACTCCTGCAAACTCCCACCAGACAATGCAGCTGTTTGAAGCCAGAGCCATTAGCTAAGAAGCCTCATCACCGAGGTGGCGTGAATGCCACTTCGTCTGTGAGGACCCCTGGGGACGAAGCTCGCCTTTACCTCCTTCCCCAGGCCCCCGGCCACCCCAGGGACAGCGGCTGCCACGCAGATGTCTTCAGGGCGACCTGTGTCAGCCAGCACTGGGTGCCCCGCAGGCCCGGCCCCGCCTGCCCCACCCTCCCTGTGAAGGAGCGCCCAGCACGAGAGAGGGGCTGCGCGCTGGCCCCGCACAGGGACTCCCGGCCCCGCAGAGACCCTCCCCAATGGGACCTCCCGGGGAACGGGGGTACAGTGAGCCGGGGAGGGGAGCCCCCATCTCTGTACAGCAGCTGTAGGGGTGCGTGGGGCCTGGCCTGAGCACAAACACCCGCGGGGACACACCGGACAAGCCGGCCGTGCTGTGGGCCCGCTGCTGTGCCCCGCGGCAGCTCAGAGCCTGCACCGCGGGCTGCCTGCGCCCCAGCTCTGGACCTCGGGACACGGGGCATCTAGTGGGTCAGTGCAGGGCCAGGTCACTTCCAGCTGGGATTTTGACGTCTTTCCAGCTCATTCCAGTTGCCCGAGAGAAAATGAAGTGGCCTGAGTCCTCCGGTGCCAGGCGGTCTCTGGAGCTCAGTTGCAGTGGCCCTTCCAGGCGTGTCTGAGCTGAGGTTGAGGCCTCTCTTCCCCATCCCGGCCCGGAGCAGCCCCTCCTGCGCTAACCGGTGCCCCCGCGTGTCCAGCTCTGCCCCGTCCCTTAGCCCTCTCCACGCGCAGCCGGGGCCCTGCCCCCCGTTGGTCTGATCTCACAGATGGGAAACTGAGGCCCAGGGTTGGCGAGCACTTGGTGCCGAGTTGGGGCTGCAGCCCAGGTCGCCTGGTTCCAGAGCCCGTCTGCTTCTCGCTGCAGGTGTAGTGCTCTGCCCGCAGGGGAGCAGAGCCAGGGCGGCGGGGGGCAGTTGCTCTGGAGCCCCAGTCCCCGTGTTGGCGGCGCGCAGGGGAGGGGTCAGCCCTCCCATTTGGCCCGTGAAGGGTGTGTTACTGATGGGCGTTGCTGACTGTGAGAAATAAGTTCCTGTTTCTGCATCTCCTTTCTGGGAACATAGGGTGCAGGGTGCGAGGGGGACGGAGAACTCGGGAAGCTAACGTCCACGTGGAAGTGTCTATCTCGTGTTCAGCCATCGCAGGCACTCGGGCTGTCTAGGGCCCAATCAGAGGAAGATGGAATCTCTGTGTCTGTCTTTCCTTCCTACTCTCACCTTGTCTGCCTGTCTTAGTTGAGTTGAGAGACAATGGAAAGCACCTAGAAAGCTGGCCTGCCCCTGGGGAAGGGGGGTAACCTCATTGAAGGATAACTGTGGTTTATGAAAACGCAGCACTTGGAGTGGGAGGGGTCTAGAGAAGAGAGCTGGTCCCTGCGGGGCTGGTTTGGGGCTGCCTTTGGGAGGGGGCGGAAGGGGTCTGAGATGCCCCATGGCTCCCGGGAATGTGTTGCCTGAGTCCTGGGAATTTCTCCTCTGCTCAGGGACACACTTCTGTACTGAAGTCAAGGCCCCCAAGCCTCGGTGTCCCCATCCAGTGATGAGAGGCTGGAGCTGATCGATGGGCTTTCCGGGGGTTCGCTGTGTCCTTAGAGGTGCCTTATGCCATGGGTGCTCTCCATTGGGCGGGTGCAGCAAGGGGACCTGGGGCGTGGGGGGGAGGGGAGGTCCTGGGGCATTGGCCCTGCCCTATGTGAGCCTGGTTCCTCGGTGAAATTCACGGGAAGGTCTTCCTGAAGGACTGTGCAGCCAGAGCAGAGCTGAACCCTCTAGATGGAGACGTGGATCTTGGCTGTGATGGGGCCCACGGACCCAGCCTCCAGTGCCTGTGGTCTCGCCCTCCTGGCCCTTGGAGCCAGCGGAGGCAAGTTACTTCCAGGGTGTGTGCACTGGGCTAGCAGCGAGGGAGGACCCCGTATTTAACTGTACCGCGTGCGTCTTCACACCAAGCATTAGGAAGCCATGGGCTGGGAAAAGCCTTGCTGCGAATATGCGTCACCATCATCGTGGGCGGAGGGATTGCCCCTCACCAGATCAGATGGACGATGACAAGGCCGGCCTCCCGGGCACTGACCACTAAGAAGTGGGACTCCCCGAGTCACAGGAGCTCCACCCGGCCCCGGGAAGCCTGCAACCAGCGTCCTCAGGCTACCCGGGCCGTCGCACTCCAGCCCCTCAGCTGCCCCCGGTAAATGGGTCTCCATTCGGTGAACCCGAGCCTCCACCAGCCGGCCTCACACACATGGACACGGGCCCCAGACGGCAACGTAGGTCTGTGGGGACCAATCACCAGCCCAGGGAGCACAGAGGACAGAGGACCAGACCCACCAGGGAGATGTGTCGGCCACGGGATAAAGGACCCTGTGTGCCCAACAAATCAACGGCCTGGGAAAGGTCCCAGGATGGGGCCTTCCTTGAGTCTGGATTCAAATCAACAAAGCATGAAAACGCTGACATTTGTGAGACCACCGGAAATTTGAACGTGTGGGATGTGGCTGATATAAAGATGTTGTTAACTTGTTAGGTGTAATGAAGCATTTGTGGGTAATGGAAAGCCAACCGGCTAATAGTTGTGTTGAGGGCGAGAGCCCGCCCTTCCGTGTACCCACACCGACGGAAGAGAGACCTCACTTGTGCAGGCGTGGACGCACACCCAGCACTGGGGCTGCGTGGGAGCGGGGAGGGGCGGGGAGGTGATGGCACTGGGGCTCGGCCTGGGCCCTGAAGCCCAGCAGGAGGTCCCTGTGGGGCAGGACGGCTGCTGTGGCAGAAGTGGGGCGTGGAGAGACATGGGCCTCCCTTGCAGCACACGCCCCTTTCAGGGGTGCCCAGACGCCAGGCCCGCTTTCAGGAGTCGCCTAGCAATGCTGGCTTAGGGTGAGGAGAGAGCCCAGTGGGGTTCCTGGGGGCACGGAGCCTTGGAGGGAGCAGCCCTTGGAGGGAGCAGCCTCCTGTCCTGGGGATGGGCACGCCGCCCCCGCCCTCGTGAGGGTCCCACCCTCTCACAGGCGGCCTGCTGTGTTGGGGGGGCTTCTAGCCGTCAGCCTGGAGAGTGACCAGGGACCCCAAGCCCTGACCCTGCTGAGCGGGAAGCCCGCTGAGCCAGACCCCCTGCCCACCAGCCCAGCTCAGTGGACCCTCCTCTGGACTCCCTCCTCTTCCTGGGGTCGCCCTGCTCGGCGCCCTGAGCACCTCCCATCTCTATCGCAGGTGCAGGCCGCCGGGCACGAGCTCTTTCAGCAGGTGTGCGACCTGGCCGGCATCAGAGAAGCCCACTTCTTTGGCCTCAGTGTGATAAGAAGTAAGCAAGCGTTGCCCGACGACCCTGGGCCCCCCGGGCCCCTCTCAGGGCAGGGAGGGCGGGTGCTTGGGGCTGAGTCTGAAGGAGACCCCAGGCCTCTGCCTGCTGCTGCCTGGTGCCCACGTGTTCCAAGGGCACCAGGGTGTCTGGGCGATTCCCCCTCGCTGCACCGGAGCACAGGCGCGTGCACTCATGTTCACACATGCAGATATTTACATACTTACACATTCACACACATGCACACTCAGGCACACACATACATGTTCAAGTATTCACGTGCACACAAAGTACACAAACACACATAACCACACTCATGCACACTGTCTCACATATTTACATACTTAACACATTCACACGTGTGCACTTACATACACACGTGCTGGCACACTCATACCCTCACATACTTATTCACACTTATAGGCACACACTCACACGTATTTACGTGCTCTCACATGGGTGCACACATGCACACACACACATATACACTTGTACACTCCCCTCCTCTGGAGAGAAAAGGTGAGCAGGCTGGAAGCTTGCTTTCTGGAAGCCCTGGGCCCTGCTCGTGTGCAGGGCCCAGTTCAGAGCCGTGGGTCAGATGGAGCCTCCGTAGACCCCTGGTGTGAGGAGGGTCAGTGCTGGCAGACAAGGTGGGGCGGCCGCCTTGTTCCCCCGTCCCAGGCTCCCTCCAGGCCCCCGGGCTGAGTGGGCGAGCACAGGGAAGAGCAGGGGAGCTTGACCCTCCGCCTGGATCCCCCAGCCTGTGTACCCCAGGCAGGCGTCCAGGTGGGGGCCAAGCGAGATGGGCAGCCCCCTTGGGGGCATGGGCTCTGAGGACCCGGCCTCTCCCTCGGCTGTCCGTGCAGCATGTCCTGCAGACTCGTGAGCATTTCTCCGAGGGAAATAATCCCACGGTGGCCCCCGCGCGATGACCCAGGCCTCCGTCCCACGTGGGCTCCCTCGGCCCCAGCCGCAGAGAAGATTCCGTGCTTGGGCCGCCTGACCTCTCCGGGCCCCGAGCACAGCGGTGGAGGCTCCGGGCTTGTCACTGGTGCATCGCCTGTCCCCGCCAGGCTCTCTTTGGAGCTTGTAATTTCGTCTCAGCGTGGCTGAGAGCCGAGCCCTGGGACTTCTGGTGGCCGAGTGCCTAGGGGCTCGGGGGGCGGCGCGGGCGTGGACCAAGCAGGGAGGAGGAGGATGAGGTGGGGTCACAGGTCAAGGTCCACATGGGAATTCCTGCCCTTAGACCTGGAAGTGCGCCCCCTGGCGTGGACTTGGGGTGTCCCCTGTGGGACCCCCAGGCTGGCCCGGGGGAGGTGGTAGAGCTCAGGACAACCGCCTTTTCTCCTGTCTGTCAGGAAATCGCTCCCCACTTCCGGGCCCCGGACAGAATCGGGGACATCGGTAAGATGGCGCTGTAGGCAGGGGGCCCGGCACCCAGCATGGGGTTCACGTCCTGGAGTAGCCCCTTTGGGTTAAATTTTAATATTAGTGGACTTTTCCCGGTTTGCAGGGAAAACTCAGTTAATGGGTAGCTTTGCCCCAGTTTACACTTCCGTCCAGAATCGCCGTCTTAGCCGTTGGCCGCCGCCGCCTTGTGCCTGGCCCTCGCAGACAACCAATCAGGACGCGAGCGTTTCTAAGAAGCTTGGTTTGTTTGGGGGAAGAGAGGGTTGCCAGTGCCCATTCCTCAACAAGTCTGTCATCTTGTTCTAGAAGTTTCTCGCTTCATGGAAATGAAGTCCCCATCGTTCCAGAGAGGGTCCTGGCGGGCCCAGTGGAGGCTGAGCAGGGGGCTGGGATAGGTGGCGGGACCCGCTCACTTCGCGGCACAGGCCTCGTGGCGTAGGACCGGGCACACGCGGGCGGTAAAGCAGAGAGAGGGCACGCACACACGTGGTGACTTCATGCGGGGACTTGTTGAGACCCGGAGCCCTGGGGGGATGGGGGTCGCAGGCTCTGCGGGGGACCCTACCCCCAGGACGCGGTGGTTGGGTTCAATGGTACCCTCCTCCTCCTGAGCTTTGTCACTTGGGAGCCTGGGCCTCTGGAGCATCTGGAGGTGGCTTAGCTGAGGGCGTGTGCCACTCTGGTCCAGGACAGCCGCCAGCCCTTGGGTCCCCCCGCCAGGGCTTGAGGTGCAGTGCTGCCACCACCTGACCCTCCGAGGCCCCACTGGGGTCTGGGTGTGGGACGTGCAGGTGGGCTCAGACTCAGTGGGTGGGCACGTTGGGGGCTCCAGACGCTGAGTGAGGATGGACCTGAAGCCCAGCCACCGGCAGTAAAAGAATAGAGGGACGTCGGGGGAGGGGTGGCAGGCTGGCCACCGGAGCAAGGAGGTCTCAGAGGAAGAAGCAGGGGGGCCAGTGGGGTTCACAGGCCCACCCCAGTGCCCCTCTGCCCAGGACAGAGGGACGCGCAACCAGCCCCCCGTCCTGCAGGTAGCCCTGCAGGAGAGAGGAGAGACACAATGCTCATTTTATGGAAAAAGTATTTTGAGAATTTTCAGACATCCATGAAAGTAGAGAAAGCAGCATGCAGCAATTGCCAACCTTTTGCCAAACCTGCTCCATTGAACCCTGAATGTTTTGCTGATTATTTAAAATAAATCCCAGTCTTCATGATATTCCATCCCTAAATACTCTTTATATATCTCTTGAAAGAGAATATTTTCTTAAATAGCCACAATGCCATTTGTACACCCAACAGAATTAACAATTTCTTGATATTATTTTATTATTATTATTATTTTATTTATTTTTTTTTGCGGTACGCGGGGCTCTCACTGCTGTGGCCTCTCCCATCGCGGCGCACAGGCTCCGGACGCGCAGGCTCAGCGGACATGGCCCACGGGCCCAGCCGCTCCGCGGCATGTGGGATCCTCCCAGACCGGGGCACGAACCCGTGTCCCCCGCATCGGCAGGCGGGCTCTCAACCGCTGTGCCACCAGGGAAGCCCCTCTTGATATTATTTAATATTCGCTTGATATTTAAATTTCCTAGTTGTTTCGGAAATGTCTTTTTATAGCTGTTTTGTAAGAATAAGGACCCAAATAGCGTCCCCGCGTCATGTTTTGTCACCTGGTCCCTAAACCTCTTAGGATCAGAACCAGCCTCTGTGCAGCCTGCTCGGCCTCAGGTAGCAGAGGCCTCAGACCAGGCGGCATAAACGACAGAAACCTGCTTTCTCGCAGTCTGGAGGCTAGAGGTCTGAGATCCCAGGGTCAGTGGGGCCGTTCCTCCTGGGGCCTCTCTCCTCGGCGTGTACTTGGCCGTCTTCTCCCGTTGAACTCACGTGGCCGTCCCTCTGTGCAGATCTGTGTCTGAGCTCCTCTTGTTATGTGGACCCCAGTCCCGCCGGATCAGGATCCACCTTAATGACCTCATTTTAACTTAATCACTTCTTAGAAGGCCCAGCTCTAAATACAGTCACGTTGTGAGGCCCTGGGGGTTTGGGCTCCAACATAAGAATCTGGGGACACATGCGGCTCCTGACACCCCTCCCCATTTTCATGCCAGTGGCTCGTTGAGGCCAGTGCGTCCACTGTCCCACTGGCAGCCCCACACTCTAGGATCCCGTTTCCTCCCAACATCACCTAAATTGGCTCTCACCCTACACTTCCCTGTCCCGGAAGTTGGCTGGACCGACCAGTCACTCTACTCAGCCTTCTGGGTGGGACAGCATCACACGTACCGCAGGGCTGGCCCTGGGCGTGCCCGTCACCGGACGCCACGTCTGGGCCCTACTTCTAGTGGTGCGAGATTGGCCCGTGGGTTCAGGTGGGCAGTGCTGGAAGCCCACGTCCAGCGGGTGGGCTGCAGCTGGGGAGCTAGTGGGCGACTTTGAGAAACAACACATTCGATGCATTTCTAGCGCCTTTGTCGTCTAGGTTAGCGACGCTGTCGGGACTTTTCTTCTAGAGCTTGAACTTAAGCTGAAGGTGGTTTGTTTCTTTCTATTCTTTATCGTGAACTTGCGGGGGCAGCTTGGAAGGAGCAGGAAGGTGATTTAGATAATCACATGCGAAAAAGGGCGCTTGCAGCCCTTGCAAGGCAGGCTTGGCTTTTCACTCCTGTTCCCACATGTGGGCTCCTTAGACAAAACCCCGATCCTTTAACGGTGCCGCCAAGGTCAGACGGCACGCGATGGCTAAGCCTGTGGGCTCCGACCACCCTGGGGGAGCCTCCCGGCCACAGAGGATGGTCTAGATAAATGAAAAGCAATGCTTGCTCAGAGCAGAGGTGGGCACACTTCCTGTACAGGGCCAGATAGTGAGTGTCTCTGGCTTTGGGGCACAAAAGTGGCTACAGACGTTATGTAGCAGAGGAGCCTGGCTGTGCTCTGCTTGGCCCAGGGCCCTCCTTTGCTGACCCCGGGCTTCAAGGGTCCTTGGCCTGGCGGTGGGGAGGGGGTTACCCTAGGACCCCTACCAGGGTTTTATTAGCCGTGTGACTGGCGTGTTTCCGAGCGTCTGCAAGGCCCAGTTTCCTCCTCTGCAAAGTGAGCAGAGATAACAGTCGAGGTGTTGAGGACGTGAGGATGCGGGGTTTGGCTCAGGGTCCCAAGCCCAGAGCCTGCACACGGCAGGCTCACCCCTCCTGAGGCGGGGGCTGCTGAGTGGTGTGGCGGGCCCCGCGGCACCGCCCTGTCTATACCCTCGAAGGCTGCCTCGTGGAGCTGGGAGGGGTCAGGCTGTCCTGCTGTCCTCAGAGAGGGGCCTGCAGGTGGCACAGTCGAGGCCCTGAGAGTCACCGGTTCTGGAGCTGAGCCTGACAGTAACGGAGGGAGGCCGGCCCGCCCCACGCTCCTCTCTAGGATAATCTTTTTTCTCCAGCTTACAAAGGAAACACGTGGTCGTAATAATCCAAAAACACAGAGCGTAGAATTTGGAAAGAAGTGTCCCCCATGACCATTCCCAGCGTGACCACGTTAATGTGGTTGTTGACTTGAAGTTGGGGAGCTTAGTCCCAGGTTTACAGGCCTTTCCAGTTTCGAAGGACTCGGTCTGCAGCTGGGAGAGGGGCTGTTGGGAGGAAGACCCTTCCGGATGGTCACACTCCCGGCAAGGACCAGCTCCAGTGCCATCGCGACGTCAGTGTCTAGGTTTCAGTATCTAAAGATTCCTCACTTTGGAAAACCACCCGGTAAAGCCTGGATGTCAGGAGACACGCTCCTTCAGCCTGCCACCACGAGGAGGCCACCACGTGTGACTGGTCGCGCATGGGCCCCTCCCAGCACGCTCTGCTCCAGGCCCTGCTTCTCTCCGTAGACAGCGAGCATGTCTTCATGGATTTGGAGCAGAAACTCAGCAAATACTTCTCAAAGGACTGGAAGCAAGAACGGCATAGAGTGAGCTAAACTGCCAGGCGCGGGAGGGCAGGGTGGAGGGGCCCGGGAGGCCCAGCTGCTGGCCCCCAGGCGGGTCCACCCCCCGCCCCAGGTCCCAGTGCGGAGTCTGCTGGGTGCAGGGAAGCCAGCCACGTGGGTGCAGGTGCATGCCCTTGATTGTTCTGGACATTTGCTCAGCTTTTCCTTTTAACAAAGTGGCATAAAATCATGGACTGCCCCGCAGTAGACCTGAGCTGTGACCTCGGGCTGGGTCTGAAGCGATGGAGGTGATGGCTCCCTCCTGAGCACCAGCGGGGGGGGGGGGG
>NW_006769874.1:1875090-1877163 GCF_000442215.2 Lipotes vexillifer | reverse complement strand
GGGGGGGGGGGGGGGTCAGCCCCTTCCCCCCAGGTCTCAGTACCACCTTCTCTCCACCCTTCCACCCCCAGGGAAGTGGCAGGCCTGGTGCCCCCTTCGTGGCCTTCCTCAGGGTGCAGTACTACGTGGAAAACGGAAGGCTTATCAGGTAAAATTGCTCGCTGGTTCTCTGGCACGTTCCCGGAAGGGTGACCACCTGTCAGGATGCGGTATCGCTGTTGCTTGGGGGGCAGAGGTGCAGCCATTCTTTTTAATTAACCAACATGTAAAGCCTAGAGCAGAAACAAGAGAGTGTTTCAAACACAGGTATGTTATGCCCCAGTGTGGGGTTTCCCAGGTGTGTGCTGGAGGGTCTGCGGATTCCTCTGTAAGCGGGGCCTCCTCCTGCTCTGGGCTGCATGCCCAGCTGCTGGTGCTCCGTCCGGGTGGGAAAGGCCACCAGGCCAGCACACCTGCAGGGCCTCCTTCTGAGTTCCTGGGCCTACTTTCCCAAGAGAACCCCACCACAGCATGTGGAAAACACAGGCCCTGGGGTGCCCCAGGAACTGAGTTACCCCATACCGGTGGCGGGCAAGCGGGGCCCGTGTCCCAGGAGCCCCTGAGCAGGTGCAAGCGGGCCGGGGTCCCCACAAGCCTCCCCAGGCAGAGAGCTGAGGGGGGGAGGCTCTGGAAAAGTCTCGGAGGGGAGAACAGGCAGGTCGCGGGGAGGGAGCATGGCTGCCCCGTGCTGTGGGGCCAGTCGCTGGTGGTGGTGTTAGAAGGTCTGAACTTGCTCTTCCCAGGGGCCCTGCTCCCTGTGTGTGTTGGGAAATTAGCAGAAGAAAGGGGCCTGTCTCTTGGGAATGAGTGGCAGCTATAAACCAGGTCTGCCGAGTTCTGGGTCCCAGGAGCCCTGCCCGAAGTCAGGCTCACCTGGCTTCTCAGCAGCAGGGGGGCGGCAGCACATCCACCTGTACCTCCCCCGCTACGGGGCCCTGAGGGTCCTGGGGCCCTGGGGCAACGAGACGGGGCGTGGCGGGCGGGGGGCGGTGACTGGCGGGGTGGGATGCCGCGGGCTGCAGGGGCACAGCGCTCCTGAGCCTGCTTGCCTGCCAGCGACAGGGCAGCCAGGCACCTGTACTACTGCCACCTGAAGGAGCGGGTGCTGCGGTCCCAGTGCACCCACCGGGAGGAGGCCTACTTCCTGCTGGCTGCCTACGGGCTGCAGGCCGACTTGGGCAGTTACCGCGAGCAGGCACACTCGGGCCGCTACTTTGAGCCGCAGGCCTACTTCCCACAGTGGGTGAGGCCCCTCTCTCCATCCTGGCCACCACCCTCAGGGGCGGGGGGGGACCCCAGGCTGGAGGGGGAGCAGGCTGGACAGATGGCTGGTGGTTCCCTCCTCAGATCATCGCCAAGAGGGGCAGCGCCTACATCCTCAGGCACGCGCCCACCCTGCACCGTGATCAGCGGGGCCTGAGCACCAAGGAGGCCGTGCTACGCTTCATCCGGGAGGCCTGCCGGCTGGAGGACGTACCCGTCCATTTCTTCAGGCTGTACAAGGTCCAGCTGCGGGGACGCCAGGTGGGGGAGGGCGGCTCAGACCTGGGATGCACCTCCCCAAGGGTCCACAGGGCGGCCAGGACCCCGACCCAGGACAGGAGGGACAGAGTCTCCACGGCTGTCCTAGGGCCGGGACGCCCAGCCAGCATCAGAGGAGAAATGGGAGGAGGCCCGGGGACCCCGCCTCAGCCCTTAGGCACCCCTGGTCCACCAGCGAGGGTCTGCGAGGGGGGCCACAACCCCAGGCCAGGGGCTCTAGACCTTGCCAACGTCTGTGTCCTCTCAGGATAAGAAGGAGGACCGACCTACCATTGTCCTGGGACTGACCCTCAGAGGAGTACAAGTCTATCAGGTGACCAGCAGGGGCCCTCCTCCCCCTCCCCTCCCCTCCCCTCCAGAGACACCATTACGGCCACCCACACAAAGAGGCGATTGTGAATCCAGCCCCACAGAAACCCCAGGAACATGGTGGAGGCCTGATTTCCATGAACAAGCAGAGTCCCGGCCAGGGCCATTGCGGGCGGCAACCTC
>NW_006769874.1:1808030-1874723 GCF_000442215.2 Lipotes vexillifer | reverse complement strand
CCCTCCCCATCCCCCTCCTCTTTCTCCTTAACGCCCCTCCCCTCCCCCACGGGGGCTGGCCTTGCTGCTTCCCTCTGGCTGCCTCTGTGCACGCGGCCCTGCTGTCTCGCAGGAGGTGAACCGTGCTCCACAGCTGCTCTACGACTTCCCCTGGCGCCACATCGGGAAGCTGGCCTTTCTGGTGCGTGTCTGATGGGGTCAGGGCTGGGGGCGGGGGTGTCTTAGCCCCCAGGAGCCCAGAGGAGCCTGGCAGACGCTTGTCCTTCAGGACGTTGACCAGGCGTGCCATGGCCCACGAGGTGCAGGCACAGCCCGAGGCCTGGGGAGTGTCCCGCGTGGGGACGGCTCCACCCCTGGAAGTGCCCTCCTGCCAGGCTGGGTGTCCTGGCTCTCATCACCAGGAAGACTTCTGGCTCCTTGGTGGGGACAATAAAGGGGGGCAAGGAGGAGGCCGCAGATGCGCTCCATCCAGACGCCCTGGGCCGGGCCTGGCACTGGGCGGGTGGCAGGGACGTTGGGCCCTGGGTGCAGGCTGGACTCGAGGGCCCAACACAGCCATGGGCCCACGGGGTCCGCCTCCCCCAGCCCAGCACGGTGGGCGCCGGGTTACAGCTGCCCTGAGGCCCCTCCCCCACCCGCACCCCCAGGAGAAATCTGGTGGCAGGACAGAAACAGGGGAGCCCCCTGCAGAGGGCCTGGCTGATGCTGTCCTCTGGCTTTCTTGGTACGTCACATCGCGTCTCTTCTCTGCTCAGGGCAAGAAGTTTGAGCTCTGGCCGGACGGGCTGCCCGCGGCCCGGAAGCTAGTGTACCGCACTGGCTGTTCCCGGCGCTCCCGCCACCTGCTGCACCTGCTCAGCACCAGCCACCAGCTGCACCTGACCCTGCAGCCCGCGCTGCAGCAGCTGCGGCAGCTGGAGGAGGCCCAAGGTGGGGCCGTCCCCTCTGCGCACCCCTCCTCTGCGGTCTAGGCCAGACGCTGGGTGCGGCAGCCGGCATCACACCCTGTTTTCCCAGCGGGGGTGTTGGCAAGGGGTTGGTGGCGACCCCACTCCTCCAGCTCTCCTGGGGCCTGATTCTAAAGATGGGGGCCAGGGGGAAGCGAGGCAAGGGCTGCAGTAACCCCCAGACGGCTCCTGGAGGCCCTGGCAACGCACGCATGTGTGTGCGAGCATGGAGTGCCTGTGTGCACATGTGTGCACGCCTGCTTGCGGGGGCTGCTTGGGGTCCCTCTCACTGAGACCTGGGAGCCCTAGGGCCATGAGCACAAGGGCGAGTGTTAGGAGTTTACCGGCTGCCGGTGACAGATCCCACCTGGGGGCCTGGGCTATGACAGCGGACACTCGGGGCCCTGATCTCCGGGTGGCACTTCCCTCCCCCGACTCTGCATCTTCCGGGGCCTGGCGGTGGGCTGGCCCCCTGGGCCTCTGTCAGCCACCTGCGGCTCCGCCTCCAGCGCTGTTCTTACACCGGCACCTCCCCTCCCCCCGCACAGAGAAGTGCTACCGGGAGTCCTGCGTCAGCGACGAGCTGGAGCTGGAGCTGGGCCCGGCCAGCAGGGCGCCCCCCGGCTCCCCTGGCAGCGGGGACAATAGGGACGGAGGCTGGCATCCCCCGCACCGCCTCTTACTCCTCTCGTCTGGCAGCCACTGCAGCTCCCACTCATCGGGCATCGAGGCCGACTCCCAGCTGGCAGGGCCCGTGGAGCCCGGGGAGATGTCGGTGGATGAGCCTGTCGTCGGGGCTGCAGCGCTCCACGGGGAGGAGCTGCCCAGCAGCTCCAGCACCAGCCAGAGCAGCCGTGGCACAGTTGGTGGCGGCAGAGGTGGGCCTGCGGGCGACACCCGGGACCAGGGGGAAGGTGAGTGTGCTGCTTGGCTAGACACCGGCTGGGTCACCGCTGTGGGTGCCGGGAGAGGCTGGGGTGCTCGTGACCCTGATTCTGGGGACCTTGTTACGCAGGGGCCCCTCCACCACAGGGCCTGGGACCAGAGAAGGGAGGACAGGGCCCTCCCTGCAAGACGTGGTGGCTGGTGGTCCTTCAGTCCCCCTGCCGCTGGTAACCCCTAGGGAGCCTGGCCTGGCCAGCGTCCCTCATGTAAGATCCCATCGGAAAGCATTCAGCCAGGTTTCTCTCTTGCTACCCACGGGGTCAGTAGAAGTCACATGACAGTCGGCCACTTATGAGCCATTCTAGGACCAAGCACCCACCCAGCTTAGCATGAGCTCCTTGTCCCCACAGATGCTTCCACAGTAGGTCTGAGAGTGGGGGCCCTGAAGTGGTTCCTTGTCACCCCAGGAAGGTTACACAGGCTCTGCTATTCCCTGAGCACCTGCAGCGTCTTTGAGTGGATGCAATGGGTAATCGTGGGGACCAGCCTCAGGGCCTGGCCACCCAGGTCCACCTAGGGTCACCCAAGGTTATGCAAGTTCACCCAGCATCACCCAAGGCCACCCAGAGTCATTCAGGGTCACCTAAGTTCACCCAGAATCATTCAGGATCACCCAGTGCTACCCAGGGTCACCTAGAGTCACCCAGGGTCACCTAGGGCCAACCGGAGTCATTCAGGGTTACCCAAGGTCAGCCAAGATCACACAGTGTCAGGTGGTTTTGGTCAACCTGCCGTGTCCACCTTTACATTCTGAGCGATAAAGGACAGATCGGTCTCCATCTCTGAGGTTTTGCCCAAGTGTGTGGTCTGCAATCTGGTATGAGCAATAATAATGATAAGATGGTGTTTGCCCAGTAAGCGCCTGCTTTGATTAGACATCAGAGCACTTGGACAACTAAAGCAGCCCGGTGCGGAAGGACAGGGCAGTGTGAGTTGGGGGGGGGGGGGGGGCACAGAAGCTGCCCGTGAGTCCGGGGGCAGGGCGGTGGGGAAGGCGGAAGGAACCTGGACATCCTTAGCGACGCCCCCAGCTGCCGCATTAGTCTCGGCACATGGTGGAAACATCCTTATGGTTGAAGCCCCCTCTGCTGGGTTTTCTGATTCTGAGACCAGAGCATCCTGATGGCCACAGGCTGAGAAACCAGGCCTGCCCTCATGGTCCCGTGCTGGTACCCCTGATCCCCGCTCTGTCCTCGCTGGGGACGTGCGGTCCTGCTACCTTGCTGATTAAACCATGGGGTTGGCGGGGGAGCCGGGGGGGGGGGGGGGAGGCGGGGAGTGGGTGGGGTCCTGGGGGACCCTGCGGGGAGAAGGCTGGGACAGGCGGGGACCACCTAAGGGGAGGAGCCCGGGTCGCCCACGGAAACCATCGCTCCTCGAAAGGGCTCTGACACGTCACGTGGAGAAGACACGTGATAGTCGGGGGTTCCAGATGACCTGCAGGGAGGAGGCCAAGGTCACAGCCCACCTCTCTGTGACCCCGAGGCCTGAGAGGAGGGGTGCGGGAACCATAGAGGCACCCAGTCTCATCTCAGAGTTTGGGGCCCTGGGGTGGGCTGCCCTTTGTAGGGAGCAGGCAGGTGTCCCCGGGCCCTGCTCACGTGCCCTCGCCCTCCTCGCAGCCTCTCCCCAGCAGCCCTTGGCCGCGGTGCGGGTCACGCTGGTGAGCACGAGGGGCCCGAGCGCTGAGGCCCTGCACCAGGTAGGTCCCCACGTGGGCCAGGTGGCCTCTCCCTGCTCTGCATCGCGCCCCGTCAGGTCAGGGGCTCTAGGCCAGCCCGAGGGTCCCCGGGAGACTCGTCGGGCAGTGGGGGACCGGTGAGGCTTTAGGGAGTGTAGCGGATCAGGAGCTGGGTCTCCTGGGCCTCCGGCCTCCGCGGCTGAGAGTTCTCAGCTGAGAGTTCGGCCTGCCGTCCACCGGCCCCGCCCCCTTCCCAGGCGGTGGGCGGTGTGAACAAGGCCCGCACAGCTTGGGCCCCAGGAGTGCGGGGCCCTGGGGGGCTGCGCCCCGGCCCCCAGGAGCAGGAGGGAGGCCAAAGCCAGTGGCCCTGGGAGGTGGAGCAGAGGAAGGGGTGGCTGGAGGCGCCGGGCCTTGCTTAGGGCGGACCTGGGGGAGCCCCAGTGGGCGGGTGGTGACCCTGGAAAGAGAGTGAATGTTAAGGTGCGATTTGACTCAGAGGGAGGCGGGCGGGCGCGGGGGCCCGGCAGGAGGTTGGAGTTCAGCGGGGGCGAGGGCGGGAGGGGGAGAGAATGGAGGGAAGGGTGCGGCGGCTGCAGGACGGCCTCGTGGTCTCTCCCTGCAGGTGCCGGAGGCCCAGGCAGCAGCCGGCCCCGCGGCCCCGCACAGCCGCAGCGTGGACGACGCGCGCCCCGCCCCGCGCCCCGCGCCGCGCAGCTGCCCCCCCCGCCGCGCGCTGGACCCCGGGCCGAGGAGGTCCGTGAACTCCCGCTCCCTGGACCTGCTCGGAGAAGACCTGCTCCCTGAGGAGTTTGTGGTGTAGATGCCTCGGGGCACCGCTTCACCCCCGCAGGGCCCCGTCCGCGCCGCACGGCTCCGCCCACTTGGGACTCTGTCCCTGCAGCGCCGCTCCATCCACGCGGGGCTCCGTCCATCTCTCCATCCACGTCTCGCCGGCCCTCTCTGCCCTGGAGGCTCCCACCTCCGACCGCCAGGCTGAACGGGGCCTCTGGCACCGCCCCTTTTACCTGGCGGCTTTGCACCTTCACCTGTCTGAGGGGTGGAGCCAGCTCTGTCACGCCTGGAGGTGCCGACGAGGTCTCACTTTCCCTTCTGCTTGGAGTATGGCCGTCCGGAGCATCTTCCTCGGCAGAAGCCGAGGTCCGCGGCTCCAGTCTCTAAGCAGTGGCGCGTGGGCCGTGCTGCCTCTAACGCTCGAAGGAAGGTGTCTCAGCTCAGGGGTCCCCAACCGCCCAGCCTTGGCCTGTTTGGAGCCGGGCCGCACAGCATGCCCTCCGGAGCTCGCATTACCACCTGAACCATCATTCCCCCCACCCCCACCCGCCATCCCGCCTGTGGAAAGATTGTCTTCCACCAAACCGGTCCCTCATGCCAAAAAGTTTGGGGACCAATGTCCTAGCTGCTCGCGGACATTGGAGAGACCTCTGGGGTTCCCCTGCCACCAACTCCTCGATGGATGGTGAGACCAAGAACAGCAAGCTTCCCGGGAGTCCGTGAGCTCACAGTCACCATCGTTGTCACTGCACTGGCCACAGGTTCCCCAGACTACCCTCTCTGCAGCCCCTGCTGTTCACAGCGCTGGGCCCACTGGACAGAGGCGCCTCTGTGAGCCATGGGCCCAGCTGCGTCACCCCAGACCCTCAGCTGAGCCCACCTTGTCTGCCGTGTGTACACAGAGGCACCGGGCCTGGAACCGAACCGCACAGCCACGTGGACACTGGTCCCGTGGAGCTGGTGGCAGGAAGTGGGAGGGGCAGGCTAAGGAGGAAGCCATGATCTACTCTTGACTCACAGAAGGAAGGCTCCAGAAGAAAGCCTGCCAGCGCAGAGCCTGAGTTTTCTCCTTCCCATCGCAAGTCAGGCTCTGAAGGTGGTCCTTCCCCACCTCCTGCCCCAGTATCCACCCAGCCCGGAGGGCGTCTGGGCACCAGGGAGCCGTGGCATCTAGTCAGCACTGGTCACCCCCCCGCCCACCGGCCATTCATTGCCCCTGCCCCCTCCCCGAGTCAGAAGACTGGATGGGAGGTGGGGACAGGGATGGGGTCGGACCGCCAACCCCCCTCGTCTGGGGCAGGAGACCCCTTCCGAGCTTCGCCACCTCTCCAGCTGGCAGCTCCACAAGTGGCTGAATGGCTGAGTGGAGTTTCACAGCGATTTCTGGAAAAGCATATTGAGGGACTTTGACCTTCGCTGGGGGCCGTACTGGCCGGTGATTAAGAGGCCGGTGAGCAGGCCGAGTGTCCCACTTGGGGCTGGACCCTCCGGGGTCGGGGCGCCCAGAGGGTGGGCTGTAGTTAACGCTGTGCTTTCCTGTCCAAGTCACGGCAGCTGCCCCAGGGCTGAGACATGGCTCCCACCGCGCCTACGTGCAGGGGGCCTTCTCGAACCGTCCACCTTATGGACAGTGCAGAGTGGCTGTGCTGAGCCCAGACGGCGGAGGGAGCTGGCCTCAGGCTGGCGCTCTGTGTCCCCAGAGGGAAAGGCAGGGCTGGTGCCGTGTCTCACCCATCTCCTGACCCCAGCTGGGCCCTGCATTCCTTGCTCTGGAACAGGTGGGACTCCACCACCCTCCCAGCCTGAGGCTGGTGACAGGCACGTGGCGTGGTGTGGCTTAATTCACCTGTGCGTCCCTCTGGCCCTCCCCCCCTTGCACACCTGCTGCCCTCTGTCTGGATGCACTGACCTGTGTGTCACTGTCAGACAGTCCCAGGCGCTGTGCCCGAGACACCATCGTCCCGTCCCTGTTCTGCTCACGCCTTGAGGACCCAAGGGCCATGTTTTGGGGACAGGATGGAGCCTGAGCCCAGGGGGCGGTGTCTGCAGCCTGGCCTTAACCGGGCCTCTTGGTCCTTCCCGTGAAAGGAAATCGCGCTCGTGTGCACACCGCGCATGTGTAATGAAGAGCTGCACACACGTCCGTGTGTCTGCACCTGGGCAGCCTGCGCCGGGGGCGGGGCGCCGGGAGGCTGGGCGGTGCGGCCACACTGAGTACTAGATTCTCGCGGTGAGAGTTCCTGGACACCGAGAACTTCACCTCGTGAAGAACCACGGTGTCCTAGCACTGCGTGGACGGAGGAGCTTGGAGGAGAGACCAGCCCCCCGCCCTTGGAGTTCATATTTGTCTAAGTCGTTTTTCCAAGAAGCATGGTGGGGGCGGCTGAAGGGCGATGGTGCCATGGGGCACGGGCCGGCAGGGTGGCCAGGGGTCGGTCGAGGTGGCCTCATCTGCTCAGTCTTTCCCTCATTAAGCAGATGTCACCGAGTCAGGTCACGTGCCAGCACTGGGTGGACGCCAGACGGGGTCAGCACCCCCCAGCACGGAGCGCGGTGAGGGCCAGGGTCGGCCGTGGTAGTGCTGGACCTCCCGGGCCGCTCTTCAGAGTCCCCTGTGCAGGAGGTGCCCACATGCCCAGCTGGGCCGCCCCAAAACAGGGCTCCAGAGGACACCTAGCCTGTGGCCACAAGAGCAGGCAGCGAGGGAGGTGTGGTCAGGGCCCTGGAGGACAGGGATGGGCATCCAGAGCTGTTGCGGGCCTGAGCCCCTGCTTTTCCGTGAGTTTCCGAGGTCACACTGAGTCGGGTCCCCATGGGTAAGAACTGAGGCTGCATCTGCCCTGGTCTAGGGTCCTTTAAAGGAACTTTTGGGAGCAAGAGCCCAGCCTAACGGACTGCTTTGCGGTCCCACACACACCCATACGTGTGCACACGCAAGCACACGCGTGCACACGAACGTGGGCAGAAGTGGTGAGTGGGCGCGGAGCGGTGGAGGGAAGCTTTCACCGGGTGCCCACTCGGAGCCCCTCGCGGGGACTCGGAGCTCCGGCGTCTGAGCGCCCGCTCCCGCCCCCGCGCCCGCGCGTCCCGCGACTGCCACGAGAGGGCGCCGGCGGCGCGCTGTGGCTCCGGGGCGGCAGGGACCTGGAGGCATCCCGCCCGCGCGGCTCAGGGGCGGCTCTGGAAGGCGGGGGCGTGGCCTCGGGGTTGGGCCCGTTGGGGGCGGGGCCGCTCAGGCTGCGTGGCTTCCGACCTCGAACGCGGGCTGCGCCTGCGTCTGTCACCCCTGATCCGACCCACCCCGACTTGAGGGTGGCCGGCGCCACGGGCCGAGGGAGGCTGCGCGCAGCCCCTGTGTCCTTGGCGGAAGAGGCGGCAGGGACCGCTGGCTGACCCCGGAAACCACCAGAGCTCTGTTCCTATTTCTGCGCTCCCTCTGGGCCTTGCGGAGACGCGGCAAACGGCCGCGTGTCCGCTCAGCACCGGGGCTCCGCGGTGGTGGGCAAGCGCAGGACGGTCAGGGGCCACGCGGCCCCGCGCCCCGGTCTCCAGCCCCGCCCCCTACGGCCTCCCTCCCCGTCCCGCCGGCCCGGAGGCCGCGAAGGTCGGCAGCGGGGGCCCCTCCCCAGGCCAGGAAGGAGGCTTCTCTGCAGCGGCGGGAAAGCCGTCTCTTCATCTTGCGTGGGGTGGGACCCAAGGCCTTTCGGGCAAGGCAGATGCTGCAGACGCCCCGGAAAATGGGTGTTAGCCAGCAGGGGACCGGCAGTTTGTGAGGGCTCACTCAGGACTGACCCACCTTCGCCCCGGGGGTCGTGGGGCCCCCAGGGCTGCGGGGGGCGCCCCGACACGTCTCCCTCCACACTCGTCAGGGCTGAGAGGCAAGACCCTCAGGTTCCCTCTGGACGCTGGAGGGCGGGCGGGCGGGCAGATGGCTCAGGAACGAGTAGGCCGGACATGACCACCGGCTCCCCGTGAGGCCAGAGGTCACGCTAGCAGGTCCAGTTCCCGAGAACCCCGAGGGCTTGTTCAGGGCCAGCCACCCACTGCTGGGCCCTGGGAACCTGCATGTCGACCAGCGTGGCCCATCTGCCCCGGGGAATCTGGGGCCAGAGAAGCACCGCAGCCTAACCTGGCGGCAGGTATTTGGGGGCCTCACTCTCTCGGTCACGGGCCAAGACTCCAGGGTACGTGTCCACCCGGCCACCTCCGCTCTGTGAAGCCTTCTCTGCCCTCTGGCCCTGGCTCCCTCTTGGGAGACAGAATCCGTATTCAGGGTGTCCTTTCTCCAGAAAAGCCTGATGCCCCAAGAAGGGCTGCATGGGCTTTGAGACTCGGAAGAGAGGACCGCATCCCTCAGCTGTGTCCGGAGACCCTGGGGGCAGGCCCCGCCCGGGGCTCCTGCGGTGGGGACTCTGCGGCCCAGGCACGGAGGAGACGGGCCTCTTTACTGCGCCAGGCAGGGCGAGCTGACCGCCAAGCCATGAGCATTGGGCTTCGGGCCCCATCGGCATGTTCACATGGTGACACTGTTTGGAAAAATTTGCAGGACTGGGACTTTTTAACCGTCAGTGGTTAAGCTGACTGTCCCTCCACCCACCGTGCACCCCGTCACCCTCCCCGTGGGCGGAGCCGGCGGGTACTCGGGGCCCAGCCAAGGGGGAAGTGGGGTTTGGTGGGAGATACCCGCGGGGTTCACAGTCACGGACAGCTAGACGGGGACAGCAGTGGCCTGCGGGAGGACCCCTGCAGTCAGAGGTCACGTCTCGTGGGGACCTTGACCCCCCAGTGCCGGAAGCACGCGGCAGCAAAGCTGGCACCGCGGGAGCGGGGGCGGCAGGGAGGCCCACGGCTCACAGACCTCCCAGGCCCTCCCGTGGCTGTGAAGGGAGAAAGCTGCAGACACCAGCGTCGGGGGAAACCGGGAGAAAGCAGGGTGACTTCCTCGGTCAAGGACGTGGTCGAGGATGCAGCCAGGAAAGGCTGCGGGTGCTGTCGGATGACGTGGTGGAAGTGTCTCGCGGAGTTCTGTGGTTCTCAGTGCTCTTCACCTGCTTTTGAAAAGTTTAGAAGTTGGGACTTGATGGTGTTGAAGTTTTTCTCTAGGTATCTGTCTGCTACCTACTTTCTCTAGGTATCTGTCTGCTACTTACTTTCTCTAGGTATCTGTCTGCTACCTACTTTAGAGTGCAGCACCTTATTTTTTTTACCTTGCGGGAGGGTCCCCATCACCGTCAGTTTATATAAGATTCAGGCCTCAGGCCCAGCCCACCCAGGCCTGCCAGGGGCTCTGCCCGAGGACCTCTGGTCAAAGACGGGAACGTGTCCCAGCGCCCCCTCTGCTCTCTGCCTCCTCCCGGGGGGCGTGGGGCTCCCGTGAATGCAAACCCAGCTTTCCTCCGAGAGCAGATGTAGGAACACGTTAATCGTTAATACACCTCGGCCACCTGAAAAGGCCACTGCCCCCCGGGAATCTCGTGGGCATGGCTGGAGGCTTTGAGGGGGCGGGGGGCAGCCAGCAGAGGGACGTGCGGGGTGGATGTAGCACAAGGGCTTGGGCTGCCCACGCGGGCAGCTCGGCCTGGCGATGGGCTGGCAAGTCCGGGAAGCAGGTTCCCCAAAGTGGCAACAAGTCCCCAAAGCAGTTATTTGACAAAACTTGGGGACGGCCAGCTCCCTCCCTCAGCTGTCCTTGTACGAGGCCTGTCCCGGGACAGCAGGGCGGCGGCACCTGGGTCTACCTGAGAGGTTCTGGTCCACACACCTGCCCCTGCTGCCGCTGTGTGGACGGGGGCGCAGACATGGGGGTCACATCTAACCCCCGACTGGTTATGGAGTCTTCGAGGGCGGGGCTTTGCCCCATGTACGGAACAGCCCGGTGCTCCCACAGGGCGCGGCGTCGTGCAGGGGGCTTCCCAGGGGTGGCCCCGTGACTGAGTGAGCGAGTGGACATGGGCAACACGCCCGATGCAGGTGCCCAGGGCGCCCAGGGGGCGGTGCCGGCTCCCTCTGGGCCCCACGAGCCCTGCCTCCGGCCCAGCCCGGGCCTCCCCCGGGAGGGAGGGTGTGGGCAGCTGCCCGCGTGCCTGGACCGCGGGAGCCCCTGGAAGCCGGACGGCGTGCTGGCGCCCCACAGGGACGCCACGGTGAGCCTGAGACCCCACGTCTGCTTCCTCCGCAAATGAAGTGTTTTCTGTTTCTGCCGACAGCACAGAGTCAGAGAGCTGTTCTGTGCTCTGTCCTGAGGCTGGCCAGTGGCCACTCTGAGGGCTGGGACGTCGTCGGCCACGACGACGTGCTGGCACAGCCCTGGTCGGCCCCCAGGACCCCTGCCCTTGGCCTGTGGCAGCTCTCACCCCTCCTCCGCATGCCCCTGTCCCTGTCTGTCAGGGTGTGGCCCGCTGTTCCAACCGTGAGGCTCGTGGTGGCCCAGGCCTGGGCGACCAGTGACTGTCTCAAGGGACGTCCTCAGCGGGCGTCCAGCGCGGCAGGCAGCGTCTCCCGGGTGCTGTTCTCGCTGCAGGAGGACACGGGGCCGTGGGGGGACAGGGGAGGTGGAGCAGGGAGAACTGGTCACACGCACGGAAGAGAGGTGGGGCGCTGCACCCGCCACAGCTGGTGTCACCTGCTTCTCCCCAAAGAACGGCCAAGCGGGGGCAGTGGGCACGTGGGCCCGGGGGACGAACAGAGACACGATCTGATGGTCACGCAGAGCCTGGCCCAGGACCCAGTGCCTAGAGCAGCGGCCACTGTCCCTGAGGGCAGAGCCCGTCTCACGCAGCCAGGCACCGCGGGAGCGTGGTGGGCAGCTCCTCTGGCCCCGCAGCCCTCAGGGCTGTGGCCTTTCCCTGGCTCTCGGGCCACCTGTGTCCCCAGGCTCCCTCTTCTCTGCTGAAATAGACGCAGGAGCTGACGGCGGTCCTGCCCAGCTGCGGCGGTCCGCGCCTGTCCTGTGGAGAAACTCGGTTACTGCTGTCCTGCTGTATTAAGGCTTCAAATCCACCCCAAAAGGCCTCGTCCAGCTAACGGGATTCCTAAGCTTGGCAAGCAGGTGAGGGGCAGTTTGAGAACGGAGCTCGCTGCAGTCGCATCCACCTGCTTTCGGGCCAGCCCTTTAAGCCCTTGGGGGGGCGACTCAGCGCCGTGGCAGTCTCAGGTTGTCACCACGACGGGGCTGGGCGTCCTAGGATTACGCAGTGCGCAGACGGTCCTGTTCCGCGAACACGTCCCTCACACCCGCAGGATCCGCCGACACGCCGACGGGCACTCCCAGGTGAGGACTGTGCGTGCGCTGAGCCTGGGCCCCCCCCTGCTTCCCGCCACGTCACACAGGATTGGGGCTGCTGCTTTAACGCCCCTCTTCGCAGGAACGCCAAAGTCACGTGAGTCAAGGGAAGCTGACACTGATTTGTTTGTCACGTTAGGGAGTTTTCACCATTTTAGAAGATTCTACCTCCACTGGCTACGCTACTCACGATATCTGAGCTGTGAATATGAAACACCTGTGTGCTCTGCTGCTTCCATAGCTGACACGTTCGTGCAGGCGTCACACACAAATGGGTCCACTTAGCCCTTCTGTTTAAGTCGTCTGCCATCTCTCTGCTGATCCATCTATCATGGATCTAATTGTGTGGTTGATGGTGTGTGATTCCTCCATGCAGCACTGTTCCCGCCCCCAGCGCTGGCCCCTCGGGTCCCCAGGGAGCCGTGTCCCGGTGGCTGGGACGCGGGGAGCACCTACGGCTCCTGCATCGCGTGGCTGCCTCTCCTCCTGTCGTGGGCACCTAGAAGGCACGCTTGGGAGGTGGGTGCCCTGGGGGGGTGCAGAGTGCCCAGCCCGAGACACTGGCGGCCACTGTGGAGTGGAGGCCCTCCTTTGGGCTGGGACCAGTGTGTCCCCTCCTTCCTGGCTGTGCCTGGGCGCTGACCCGGACCCACTGCGACCCACTCCCTGAGCTGTGCACAAAATCTCTGCCAGGGTCCTCAGCTTTTCACTTCGTCTTTGGGTGTTATCGCTTTCATTTCCGCGTGTAGAAAAGATCTAAACCATTCTGATCTAAATCAGAATGCACATCTTCCGCGCGGCTCTGGGATTCCTCTTGCCCGGAGCGTGGCAGCCCTTGCGGGGTCTTCCCACCCGGGCACCCCCCTCTCCCACTCATCTTCCTCCCTCCCCGACAGGGCCAGGCCAGGGCCAGGCCTCACGGACCAGGCTCCCGGAGGCTGGGGTCACGCCCTCTGTGAGACCGGTGACCAGACCCTGGTCCTCTCTCGGGGACGCCCACGTGTTCCCTGCTGCGAAGCTATAGACTCTTGCTGCTGGGACACGGGTGACCACGCCGCACTAAGCAGCTGATGCCTCCACGCTCACCTGCCCGCCGGGCCCTGCCCCGGGCAGCTCCCTCCCGGGCACCGTCCTCTCTGGGCACGTGCCAAACCCTTGGAGCAATGGGGTGATGTGGGGAGAGCCACATGGACGGTCCACCCTTGTGGACGGCCCTCCGCAGCCTGGTGGGCCTGTAGCAATGCTCAGATGCTCTGAGAAGCAGAGGGAAGTCCGTTACTGCACTGACACCCGCTCAGCCACCGGCGGGGACAGGGCTGCACCTGTCCCAGGAGGGATGTGGGGACAGCCAGGACCACAGCCAGGAACAACGACGGGGTGTGTTTCCCACGTTCGCAGCTGCCGGGCTCCAGGGGGGTAAAGCTGCCCCGCAGTTCTGTCCACAGGCCCTAGGGCTGAGGGCCGCGGTCCCCCCTCGAGTCTGCATCATGCTCGGCCCCCTGACATGGGCTCGAGCAGGTCCTTTCGAGGGGGAATAAGGACACACAGTCACCTGCTCTTTGCGGGGTGCGTGCACCTGGCACCCTGTTAGACCCCATCTGTGCCAAACGAGGGGACAGGTTCCCCGGCCCTCCTGCTGGCAGCCAGCCAGCCCCTGGGACCCACCCGTGAGCCCCGCCCAAGTCCTCCCCCCCAAAGGCGGCTCCTCGGATGCACCTGCCTCCCCCAGCCTCCTGCTGCCCAGTGATCTGTCCAGACGTGGGCCGGCTTTACAGGCTTCAAATTCAGCGTGTTTATTTTCACAGCACACGCATTATAGGTAATGCCAGGAAGCACATTTTAAGGGAGAAAAGCCCATTACCGCATCCACCTCTCCTTCACCTGCGTTTTCTGGGGGCTGGACGTCCTCGCTCCGCTTGCAGCGCTGGCTCGGGCTCCAAGCCCCAGGCTCTGCAGAGTCCCAGCCACGTGCCTCTGGCCTGGGCCACACCCACGATCGCCCATAACTTTGCATCACCTCCTTGAAAAAAGAAATGACAACACGCAGTTGGAAAGATTCTAATGCAAAAGTGGCATCTCTAAAGTCCTGCGAAGCCCAGGTCGCGGCCATACCCGCCGTCTCCGTACGCACCGGCTCAGGAGGGGTGAGCCCGGCCCCCAGCAGCGCCAGCCCAGGCGCCCCAGGGGCTCCCCGCGGAGTGCCCCTGCAGCTTAGGGGGCAGAGGCCCCCGGCTGCGCCTGGCGAAGCCGGGCTCCCGCTTTGTGCTTCGCGGGGCCCTCGGCCTCCTCCGGGCCCTTGGCAAGGAGCACCGGGGCTTCTCCCCACAGTGGAATCCAGCTCTTGCTTTCCTCAAAGGCCAGCAGTAGGGTGAACAGTTTGGGAGGACGACCAAAGAGAGGGGAAGGGCGGGCGCGGAGGGGACGCGAGGCAGAAACAGCAGCCCGGCCATGGGGACGAGAGTGTGGGCTGCGGGCACCCGGCCTGCATCCCCTCCCCCTCAGCCATGCGTGTCCTGGGCTAAGCGCCGGCCCTGGGAGCAGCCCCCCTCCCATCCTGTGGACAGAGCGAGAGGGAGACCCCAAGACCAGGGACAGAAAGAGCCCTGGAGCATCACCTCAGTCATCCCAGGACGGGCTGCAGCTCCAAACAGAGCAATCTGTCCCCGTCCCCTGCGTTTCTACCCCTCCCCTGTGTGTTTCCATCCCCCTGCCCCATGTTATCCCCCATGGCAGGGGCTCCGTTAGCCTCCCATGACCGGTGTCTCCCAAGGAAAGACAAGCCACTTAACTGTTGTCAAATTCGGTAGGAGACGCTGGGGGTGCCCACCCTGCCCCTCCCGTCCCGAGCTCCCTGCTGGGTGGGCGGCCTGAGCTAGGCCGGGGGTGCCTTGAGGAAAGTCTGACAGAGAAGCTCAGCTCAGGAACCTGCCTGCTGGTGCAGGACAGAGCCCCCATCGAGTTCCCCCCTATCGGCTCGGAGCTTGAGCTGGTGAGGGCCAACGTCGTCAGGTCCTCTCGATCCCCAAACCCACAGCCTGATGCTTCAGCAGCCCCAAGGGTCGCCCACACTTCTAATTCAATTCGGGTCTCTGGCACCTGCAACCAGGAGTCCAGCCTCCACGTGGCCAGCCAGTGCACACAGCCCAGAGCAGGGGTGTCCATGCAGGTGCAGTGCAGTCCCGCAGCTCAGAGACCCCCTGTGTGTGCCACACCCCTAGGAACTTGGAACCCAGCAGAGGGGCTGGTGGTGCCCACACTCCACAAACCACCCAGGGCCAGACAACACTGAGAACAGTGACAGTGTTCTCAACAGCACTGCAAATCCTGAGGAAGGACCGGCAGTGACCCCGAGAGCTGGGAAGCCCCCGAGGAGGTGTGGCCGGGAGGGGCGAGCCTGGGGTGAGGGGCAGGGGGGCAGCAGTTCCCCTCTTTGGGGCACCGATGGGGACGGCAGTGCCAAGCGCATCCTGGAGCGGGTGGGTGAGCCTGCTGTTCCTGTTGGGACGTGGCCTCTGCCCGCCGACAGCACCCCCAGGACGTCTGCGAGGGCCGCCAGGCTCCGGTTGATGCACGAGGTCCCCCTCAGGGCTGATCCCGTCGCTCCAGATACCCTGGCAAAGTGCAGAGACCCCGCCACACACAGGATTTACATGAATTCAGGGCGACATCAAGATGAATCAGAAAAGCAAAACGGAGGCTTTTCGGGAAGAGCGAGTGGAAGAGACCCTGCGCCCCCTTGGGGTCCGCCTCTGACAGCCACGCAGCGCCAGAAGGGGCAACTGTTAGGGGGACCGGGCTCCTCTCCGCACAGGTTGCCCGCGGGGTGCAGCGTTTGGATTGACACGCAGGGTCTCGCTGCTGAGACGGCACCAGGAGGATGGGGCTGGGATTTAGAGGGCTCCTGGGAAGGCACAGCGGGCCTGGGACACCCGTCCGCTCATGGTCAGGAGCCCTCGTCCCCAGGCCACCCAGGGGAAGGCTTCCCGCTCTCACCCGTGTGCTTGCTGCCCGCCAGGCCCACGAGCCGCAGCTTGGCGCGCATAAGCTCCCCGTGGCCGGCGGGGCCCAGGGACCACCGCCCGAGTCCTTGGGTCCTCGGCGACACAGAAGCGGTTCTGCGGGACGTGCTCGGCCTCCTCCCGGTGGCCGGCAACCAGGGCGCGGGGCAGAGGAGCTCCGTGGGCAGTGACCAACTTGACCGCGGGTCTGCTGCTGGGGAGTGACAAGTGACAGGAGACGGTCCCCAAGCTCCCCTCAGCCTCCCACCCGCTGAGGCCCCTCCAGCTCCGTCCCAGAGGCCAACACCTCGCACAGAGCAAGACCCTGGTTGGCTTCATCCCTTCCTCTTAAAGGCTGACAGAAAGGGGCCCAGTGACCCTGAGGGGATCCTCTGGGTAAAATAGGAAAGAACAGGCAGGAGAGAGCATTTTTCACTGTTGAAAGCTGAACAAATGCCTAAGTAGTTCCAAGAAAATGAGCTAAGGTTTCTTAGAAAGACTTGGTAATGACATTAATTAAAATCCCAGCCGAAAAATCTATCACCTTATAGAAACAAATACTACAATCTCTGTTTTAATAAAACACCACAGACACTCTGAGAAAGTCTCCTTCGTGTAGATGGTACACATCAGTTTCATCGTGTGTGATTCCTAAACAGACTTTTTTAAAAGGTTTTTTTAAAAAACCTAAATAGTGTATCCCTATGTGGAAAGCAAAGAAAACACACTTAAGTTTAGAAAGAACATCAAAACGACTCTGGGCCCACTGCCTGGGAGTGCCCAGCCTTTTCGTCTGTGGACCAGACTTGTGGGCACGAACAGCCAGGGCTCCCTCGGCAGCACTGTCCACCCGGCCCTCCTTGGGGGCAAGGTCGGTCCTAGGACTGGTTAGTGCGGGTCCAGCTGGCGGGCAGTTAGTAATCCGGGCATCGTCTTCCCCTCTCTGCCCCCTTGCCTGGGCCATGAGTTTCAAGTGACCTAGAGACAAGATGGGTCAGGAACATAGCCCACACTGGCCTGAGACTGGGGTGAGGATGCCCTTTCTAGGGTGAACCCCCTGGGCCCAGGGCTTCTCTGTGATCTTTGTTGCTGAGTGTAGGCCCTAGACCAGTAGGTCTCCATGGCGGCTCTGGGTCCGTGAGCTTGGAGAAATGCACATCCCTCGGCCTCGCCCCAGCCGTGGGGCTGCGATCACGGTGTGGGGTGAGGGGGTGTCTGTGTTTCCACAAACCCCGCAGGTGACCCCATGTGCGCTCCCCTAGACGTACTGACCAATGATGACCTACAGACCCTGGCGACGCGTGCATTATTTTCTTACACAACTGGAATCATTTTATATACTGGTGTGTAACTTTCTAAGCCCAAATCACAATTACAGCGTCATTCATGATGAATGCATCACATTCCAAGGTAAAAATATGCCATTTCCTTCTTATTTAACAAACGCTCCCCTTCCTCCCACCCCACCCCCCCTTTCTTCTCAGCCTGGGGTCCCTGTGGCTCTTGGGTTTGGGTTCCAGACCCTCCGAATATGTGGCTGCACTTCCTTCTCAGGGCTCTGTGCGATGCCCAGAGCCTACAGGTGCGCGGATTCTGTCCTTCGCACGTGACTTTCTATTACAGGCAGCTGACGGGGCGCAGGCGGCGGCTCGCCGCTGCCGCGGGGGAAGCGGCTGTGATAGAGGCACCGCGGTCAGCCGGTGAGATCCGGAGAAGTCGGCAGGCGCTGCGGTGGCCGCCTGCGCGGCCGAGCTGCGGACCCCGCCACGAGCGTCACGAGCCCCACCGCACTGCGGGCGGACCCCGAGGGTGCCCAGAGCACACGAACGTCCCCGAGGGACCGGGGAGGCCCGCCTGCACGTCAACCTCTAACTCTCCGCACAGAGACCTCGCATACAAGCTAAGCGTACCCAGCTCAAGAAAGCAGCACATCTTAGACAAAATTAACATCATAACTCAGATTTTTACTGTTATGAGGCCCAACTGACTCATTGTGCCTCTAACTGCTGCACCCTGAAATAATCAGCTGTTTTGGAACCAAATGGAGGTTCCCAGTCTTTTCAACATCAAGCTTTCTTTTAGGTACGGCGCCCTCAAGAGCCTCCAGACTTTAAGATACTTTGTCTATCAAATCAAATTTATGAAATAAAAATTTAATTTACTTTCCTATTTTAATTCATGAGATATGACAGCTCCGTAGAACGTTTGATCTGCAGGAGACAATATTTTGATCATGTTGTCTATTAGTCAAAAGCTGACAGTTTTGGACAACTTGTGTAAACTTACCGTGATTTCCTTTAGGCTTTTTCAAGTCTTAGAAATAACTTGCAGACCCTTCCCTCGATAACTTCGGGACCGCAGGACACGGGCAGCGCGACGCTGGCCCCTATGCCTTGTCCTCCCTGTGTGGTCAGTCAGGTGACCCCCTGCTTGGAGCAAAGCTGATTCATGAACACGGTTAAGAATGCAGAGCTCTGGGGCTCCCCCGGCGGCGCAGCGCTTGAGCGTCCGCCTGCCGCTGCGGGGGCCGCGGGTTCGCGCCCCGGTCCGGGAAGATCCCACGTGCCGCGGAGCGGCTGGGCCCGTGAGCCGTGGCCGCTGAGCCTGCGCGTCCGGAGCCTGTTGCTCCGCAACGGGAGAGGCCACGACAGCGAGAGGCCCGCGTACCGCAAATTGTTTTAATTTACAAATAAAACCCCTTAAAAAGAATTTTCTTTCTTTTATGTGTTTGTGGATTAAAAAAAAAAAAAAAAAAAAAGAAGACGACGGCGGTCGTGTGAGGCTCAGGGGGAGGATTCTCTAACTCCCCACTATTCTGGCCCCGTTTCTGACCTGGGTTCTTCTTTCTATCGCCTCATCTCTGTTTCTGGGCCTTGAAAGTATGCTTAGCAGGAAGGTAAGTTACCGGTCAATGCTTTGATACCTGGCACCAGCCATGCTGCTTCCACTGGTCTGGACGGTTGTGAGCGTTACCAGCACACCTGGTAACCTGATAACCTGCTACCGCTCGGAGCAGGCGCTTTAAATGTGGGTAAAACATGAGGGCCGGGGAGACGGGGGGAGCGCTTCTCCCCAGGACCCCTCTCCGTGGCGGACACAGCACCATCCTCTCACCCACTACCTGTCTCTCCCGTGTCTCTCTTCCATGACATCCAGGAAAGCCACATGCTGCTGCAGCAGTCCTGCCACATCATTCCATGCTGCTACCGAACTTCCAGCAAGCATGGCTGTGGCCAGCTGAGGAGTCCCTGCAGAGGGACCAGGTGACACCCTTGGCAAGTGCCAGCGGCTCTGCAGAGAAGTTCTGACTCACACCGAAGCCTCTGTCTCTTGAACCTGAAACGGAACCAAACGTTTCACGTGGTGCCGTGTCCCCAGAGGAGGGCTTCATCCCTAAATGAGTGACCCCTGTGTCTGGGAGGGCTGCTCTGTTGCCCACAAGCGTCCTGCCCGTGGAACTCAGGTCTGGCCCTCTGCCTTCTCGGGCCGACGAGACAGGCAGGGTCCCCCGGGCTGGCCTCGTCCAGGCCTTCTCCATGCGCTCTGGTGGCCATGCTGAGCACAGGCCTCGACGGCCCTGTGGCCTCAGGGACTTTCAGGATGCCTGTTACCGCAGCAGCAGCTCACCAGTGCTGACGGGTTTGATCTCCTAGGAAACGATCTGATTCTGAAAATCACAGAGACAATTGGAGAACAAGAACTACCAAAAATTGGGGATTATTTCACTGAGGTTTTTTTTCAGAAGGGGTTATTGTAGAAGAAAATTAACAAATACATCTTTCACGCGCGCTAATAATGAAAGAATATTGGTTTGAAGGGGAACCAAAATATCAGGCTTTTCTGGGACTTCTTACGTTTTGGCTCTGATTTTAAGACACAAAAGGACGACATAAGAAGATATGGAGACAAAACCCGAATTCCAGGGGTTATAGGAGCACAGAGGGCCAGCGGGCTCCGCTGAACACCTGCTGCAGGAGACACCTTCCCTCCAGGGGCTGACAGGCTCTGGGGACATATGGCGCGCACGTGGGGTGAGCCACAGCTCTTAGGAAACGGTGAACAAAACTGAAGATGAGCTGGGGCTTCCTTGGCAGCACAGCGGTTAGGAACCCGCCTGCCAATGCAGGGGACACGGGTTCGAGCCCTGGTCTGGGAAGATCCCACATGCTGCAGAGCAACTAAGCCTGTGCACCACAACTACTGAGCCCGTGTGCCACAACTGCTGAGCCTGCACGCCACAACTACTGAGGCTGCACGCCACAACTACTGAGCCTGAGAGCCACAATTACTGAGCCCACGCACTTAGAGCCTGTGCTCCACAACAAGAGAAGCCTCTGCCATGAGAAGCCTGTGCACCGCAACCAAGAGTAGCCCCCACTCGCCACAACTAGAGAAAGCCTGCGCACAGCAATGAAGACCCAATGCAGCAAAAAATGAATGAATTAATTAATTAGTTAATTTTTTTTTTAAGGTGAAGATGAGTATCTCACACCGGGACTCCCCAAGGGCGGGAGGTCAGTGACCAACAGGAGGAGACATTGGCACCATGGCCTCCTGGATCACACGAGGCAACTGTTACTGGTTTTTTCTAGCAGTGACTGTAGTGGGAAAATCGTGACAACAGCAGGGGACGTGTCTCTGTGGCTCCTGGGGCCGCGTTAGTGGCACAGGAGACTCTTCAACGCACATTCGCTGTCACCCCACAAACAGGACCAGGTGTGTCTGCTCTTCCCAGGCAGGGAGCAAGGGCAAGCCCACGGGTGTTCACTCTGTCCCCTCCCCTCTCTGTCTTGCACCCTCCACCCTCCCTTGACCGGGGAAGCCGTCTAACTAGAGATATCCTCCAGAAGTGTTGTCTCACGGACAGAATTTCGACATAAATGTGTCATAAGCATTTCTAGCATTTGTGGTAATAATGCCCAGAAGTGAACGCTCGGCAGTTCTGAACGTGTCCTGCTAGAGGATGGGACGTGGTCTCCCACACACTGTCACTCTCACCACCCGCGTCTATTGTATCTCTGTTCATCCTCACTGCCCGCCCGGTACCTGAAGAGTCTTCCAGCGGCTCTGGGGATGATGCCCGAGTCGCCGAAGGATTCCGACAGTGGGGACGGCTCCTCCCTGGAACGCGGGCCCAGCGTGGTGAAGCTCTTCCCACTTCCTGTCTGTCCGTAAGCCATGATGCAAACATTGTACCTAAAACGCAAGCCAGACTTCAGGACAGAAAGACACACAGTGGGCCTAGTGTCATGACTGGACTCTGAGACGAGTGCCACGTGGACGAAGACCTGTACACACTTCCCTTTGAATCCTCTGTCCTCCGTTCCCGAGAAACCGGGCCTTCGTTTAACTACAACTGTCTTTTGCATAATCCAACCTTGTGGTTATTTGGTTACACATTGGATTAAATCATATTCACGTTTACACATGCACAGGCAGCTCAGCGATACCTGCTTCTCGCAGGTGTCTCCACAGTTCCTCGTGGGAGACCACAGCTGGCACTGGTGCCCTCAGAGCCTACCCGAGGGTGCCATCCTGAGCCAGACCCTCCTCCTAAATTCCACTCATTCGAACTTCTGGAGTTGCCTGAAGTAAGCTCATCTTCATAAAATCAGGCTAACTAAAATGTGTATGAAACAATATAAAAGTTTGCATGTTTTCTTTCGATGTCCTAAAAATATTTTTCCCCATTACATTTATGATTGCCAGCATTGCTGACTACAGTTAAACTTAAGGTTGTGAAGTGTTCTTATACTTTGTTTCTCCAAGGGCCTTGGGGTTTTCATTTCAGCCGGACGGTGCCGACACCCTCTCAGTGCCAGGCCGGCCTGCCCACCACAGTCCTACAGTCTGGGGTTATTTTGGAGCAGCTTTTACTCCACAGAAGAAAAGAACAATCGGAGGATCCATAAGTTTTCTTCCATTTGTGCTATTAGCCCAAGACGTCAATGAGAAGATGGGAAACATCTGAAGTAAGTTTACGGTACACATTTATATGCTTGGCCGCGAAGGTGCAGGTGATCCTGGCCCACAGGTGGCTGAAGCTAAGCCCCGACCCCCTTTCGTGTCTCCTGGGAGATTAAACATCCAAGCACAGGCCCCACCCAATGAGATTCTGATTCCGTGGATCAACCTTTAATCAGACCCCTCCCCTCCTGCAGTAAACAAAGGCTGTAGCTCTGAAGAGTTCTGATGGGTTCTGACCTTAAACAGTGACACGAAAAGCCCTAGAGATCCTGGAGGCCTCCGCCTCCAAGGTTGACTGTTCCCTGAAAAGATGATGGAAGCCATATGTGAGCGCGAGAACTGATCAAAGCCCTCTCTGCTACCATACTGTGTTTTTTTCTTCCAGAACTGAAGAGTCTCCAGGTATTTAAAACATGACCCCACAGCATTCCACGTCTTACACCTTCCCTGAGAGATGCATGTGTATTTGGCGGGGGAGCGGGGCGATGTCTTTGACTTGCAGTGGATAAATGAGCTCTTAAAGGGATCTTTCAAACCACTGAGGAATGCAGAGAGGAATGAACTGGCCCAGGACTTCAAATATTCCATCTGTTTCATATTTATCATGGAAAAGGCGACTCAGACAAAGACCATTTTAACCACGACGCCATTTTTTATTTCTGGAACCTGCTTAATTAGATGCCTACTTAGGAAAAAAGAGAGAAAGAGAGAGAGACTCCTATCATTTTCAATGGAAGAAATTTTGTCAGATGGACTTTTAAAACCCCAATATTCCAGAGGAGGGACCGAGTAGGTGTGTGCAGTTGACAACACGTGGTTTCTGTACTGACCCGACCTCGGGGTTTGCGAGCCTTCCCTGCACCCCATGACGTCAGATGCTGCAGCTCTGTGGTTGGATCCAGCCCTATAATTACAGTTCCCATTTTGTTGGATTTGGCTGTGCTGGACAAACACAAATGCATCTCCTTCAGGACGCTTGATGTCAACTTCTCCGCCAAACCGAGATTCTTCAAAATGCCCTGAAGTGGAGAGTCTTGGCTTACTGTGTGTCAGTTAAGTCAACAGAGCTGTGCACTTTACTGCTGAAAAAGTGACCCTTATTCCTAGGTCATGGCCACTGCCTTGGAAACCAGTAGTACTTTCCATGGGGAAAGGCTCCTTCCCACAGGGACAAGCCCCTTGATCTAGTGTCAACATTGTTAACAGACTTTAGAAAAGCCTGAAATGTACAAAGGATCCCGGAGAGAAGGCTGCTGCCATCTCAGTCTTAAGGCGGCACGTGATGCAACTGAATGATCATCTGGACCCAAGGTATATGTGTTCCTTTAACAATTATTCCTCAGCTCGCCTTTACGCCTCCTCCTAGGTGAAGGGCCATGGAGGCTGGGCTGTGGGTCTGCTCTACACACATATAAAAGGCTCAGACACTCATGTTCAACTCTCGTGTGTAGCATGAATGAAATCTACTTACATTTACATGTAGCTGTGTTAAGTGACCTCAGAAATATTTTAACTCACCCATCTAAGAAGGACGTCAGAAGGGGACACGCGTCCTCAAACACCACGTTCTGAAGTTCTGCTGGACCATAAACTCTGAGAGGCAAAGGGAAAATGATGCATTCTTGGGAGAAAAAGAGATAGACGTTACTATCCAAATACAGAAACCTGAGAAACAAAATATCCTTATGTGCTTCTCACGTGAACCCCAACACAGTCAAGAGTCATACATTTTTAAACAATGAAAGATTAATTTTATTACTTTTCAAGCTAACAGAGGTTAAGATAGAATAAAAATTGTTTCCTCTGCCGTAAAAATGTAATAAGCATAAGCAAAGTTATAAATGCTTGCAAAGCAGAAAGAAAAAGCAAGCAAGAAAAAAGAAAGGATACCATATAATTATCCCATAACTAAATGAGTTCCACTTAAGTGGGTCCAACAACAAGGATGTAAAAATCATACTCCCGCAATATTTGATATGTAATACTGAATTTTTATGTTCAAGCTCTTAAAAATATTGTTCTCCTAGGCCCCAGGTTGGTTCAGCCGAGCATTAATACACAAAATGGGACTGCAATGCCGGCTATGACAGGGACAGTCTGTGTGTTTATAAACATGTACAAATAAACCCAAGTAGGAAGTGGCTTCCAGAAACCATGGCTCATTGCATTGTGAAACAAGATGGGAACAACGCCCCAAGGGCAGAGGCAGCGATGGGCCGCCCATTGCTGACAAAGCCACAGTGTGTCATGTGTGAATCGAATATACTTAGATTTTAAGCTTAGTTTTCTGAAATACAGGTTTTTACTTAACTGGAACCAAACTTTTCTTCCATTTTCAAAATGTGTCCTAATGCTCAGTTGAGCCAGATCATGTCTAGAAGCAGGACTGATTTTAAACTTGGAGGGCCTTCCTTATAAAATGCTGTTTATTATACATGATGAGGAGGGCTTTTTTTTTTTTTTTTTTGCCGTGCCACGCGGCATGTGGGATCTTAGTTCCCGGCCAGGGATCGAACCCGCGCCCCCTGCAGTGGAAGCGTGGAGTCCTAATTACCAGACTGCCAGGGAAGTCGCCAAGGAGGACATTTAGAACAAGAGGGACAGGGCTGAACTCTTAAATTAACTTTTCACCGAACAAGTCCCACCAAAATACAAAAGCAGAAAGAACAGTGCACCACCGGCTGTTCCCAACCTCACCTAACAGCCACACCTCACCCCGGAGCCCTCTGAAACTGACCTCAGGTCCAGCTCGTCCGTAAATGTTCTGTATGCATCTCTAAGGGATGGTGACTCCTAAAAATCATCACAATGTTACCATTGTCAGGCTTTTACAAATTAACAGTAATTCCTTTATATCATCCAAGATAAGGGTAGCGTACACATTTCTCCAGTTCTCTAATAAGTTTATTTTTCCTGTCAGTATTTTTAAGTTAATTTATTTTATTTTATTTTACTTTATTTATTTTTGGCTGCACTGGGTCTTCGTTGCGGTGCGCGGGCTTCTCATTGCGGTGGCTTCTCTTGTTGCTGAGCACGAGCTCTAGGCACGCAGGCTTCAATAGTTGTGGCTCGTGGGCTCTAGAGCACAGGCTCAGTAGTTGTGGTGCACGGGCTGAGTTGCTCCGCGGCATGTGGGATCTTCCCGAACCAGGGCTCGAACCCATGTTCCCTGCCTTGGCAGGCGGATTCTTAACCACTGCGCCACCAGGGAAGCCCTTCCTGTCAGTTTTTAAGAATCATTGCAGCTGGTTGAATGTCTTCATAGATATTCAGGGGTAGCAAACTTTTTCTGAATAGTAAATATTTTAGGCTTTATGAACATCTTACTTAAAGAGACACTGGAGCCTTTCTCACCAACAGGCGGAAAAGGTGGCAGGCCTGCCACTGCACCACTACTCACCATGGTACCAAGTCCTCGTTAGCTAACTTGGGACATGAGGATCACAAAGCAGATGGAACCACTGACTGCTTAGAGGTGATACGGCCGGACATCTGGGCAATCCAAAGCCAAATGATGAAGAAAATTACCAAATCAACAACAGAATTTAGCAAAGTAGCAGGTTGTACAATTCACGTACAAACCCAATAGCATTCATACATACAAACAAAGTGAGCTCCCTGATATAATGGGAGAAAGACTGTATACATGATAGGAAACAAGAAAATAAAAAACCAAGGTGTAGATTTTATTAAGAAATGTCAAAATCCTTTATGAAGAAATCCATAAGCCACTCCTGAAAGGCACATAACTCAACTCAATGAATGAAAAGACATGCAGCGCCATGTCCTTGGATATGAAGTCCCAGCATGAAGATGCTCGTTTTTCCAAAGTTAGCTTATAAACCGAGCTGAACGTCCCCAAAATACCACATATACTATCAGGTTTTTTTCTGAAGCTAAACAATTTGACTATAAAACTTATTTAGCAAAATCAAAGAGCAGAATAGAGAGGAAAACCCTGGGGGAAGAGCCATGGGACGTGGAGCTTGTGGTGAAGCCCATGCTTCGGGGAACATGGTCAGGGCGCCTGGTGAATAGACAGACCCTGGGGCAGAAGAGAAAATTCAGAAACAGATCCAACTGCAAAGAGCAATGTACTCCCTGATAAAGAGGACACATCCCAGGTCAGGGGAAAAGACGTGATCTAATGGGTGGTACTGAGGTAACTGGATAGACATATGAAAAAATAAAACTGGAACCATTCCTCACTCGGTTCATTCCAAATGGGTCATGAGATTTGATTGATGTAAGAAACCGGGCCACTGCAACTACTAAAGCACACAGGTATATTTGTCTATTACCTGGCAGCCTCTGTAACTACAATTATGTTAAAGGGGAATAAAAGACTCTTGCAATGGCTGAAAGGTATCAGAAGCAAAGAAAAAAATACAGGTGACAAACTAGGGAAACTGGCTGCAACTTCAATCACTGACAAAAGGTTGATTTTTCCCTAATATATCAAGTGCCCCTAAAAATAAAGAAAAGATTTAGAGTATAATAGAAAGAGTATCCCTTATGTTCCTTAAATTTCTTATCTATTCCTTGTATTAGAAATCCTTTCTATATTTTTATAGGAAAACAGCTAGAGATATGAAGCGTTCACAGAAAAAAAAGAAATGCCCCTAACTCAACCACGTGAAAGGACGTGGGGTCTGACTCGGAAGGGAAGCCATGGAGAGATGTCGTTTCTCGCCACAGCCGGCAGCCACCCCGAGGCCGACAACGGGCCGCCGGGGGAGCGATGGGGAAGCGGGTTCTGACAGGTGAGCTAAGCAGGTAGAGGAAAGGCAGGCCCAGGTGGCCGGGGGAGGCCGGCCCTTTCTCTCCTTCGCTCCCTGGCTGCTCTCGGTCAGCTGACTGTGGAGACCCAGTGGCCAGCGCACCTGCATCTCTGTGCTCAGCCCCGCGTCCTGTGCTCCCCGGCACGGTCCCCACATGCAGTTCTGACCGTGGGGCCTATCTTCGCCTTACCTGTGCCCGTCGTACCTAATAGGGTGTCTTGCCCATAACCGGGGGGGTCAGTCAACGCTTGAACTTGAACGACTACACGTAGAAATTACTACAAATATGTTGGTAGATACATCACGGCACAACCACACACAGTAAAAGAACACAGCCAAGAGGCCTCCAGCTGCCTGATACACAAATTATACTCAAAACAATAAAAGTGACCTATTTTTCCCATTGCATTTTGGGTTAATTCCTGTTACTTTCAGTTTGCTTTTTTAAAAAAAATAATATTTTATTCTGCTTACGAGACCACTTTCCTCTGACCGTGGGGCCATTTATAGTTTCCCAAGTGGTAAAGCCTGTGCCTTCCCCTGCACCCACGTTTACTTTTAAAAAGGAGTTAAGTGCTGAAACTGTTGAGATTTCCCTTCAGAACTGAAATAAAATATTGTGACATTTACTAGTTCCATAAAAAGCTGTTAGAAAATAAACAGCGTTGTGCTTTGCTAGGACCCACATGCTCCACCACCTGTAAAGTCAGCTGATCCTGAGTCCCAAGACTCCAGAGTCAGCCCTGAGTGCGGAGTTAAATCTCAGTTTTTCCCTCTCACCTAGTTGTACATCAAGTTACACACGTTCCTTCCTTTCTCTTTGGGCTCAGCCCAAGCTCCACAGCAAGGACCATCCCCTTCAACCTGAACCCTGTGTATGGCCACTGAGACGCCGACCAAGGAGGATGCTCCCGTCTCAGATGATGGAGCTGGTGCCCCCTCCCCGATCCCCAGACAAGGCGGGTGACCACTGGCGACTTCCCCGCCTGCAGTGGCCCCGCCGCCGTCTCCTCCTCTGTTGAGAGCTCGGCAGCTGTGGGAGTGGATGCTGCCACATTTGGACACTGCAGGGTCTCCTGGTGCTAAATGCTGGTATCCCCAGAGAGGTGATCTTTGCTGTCTCAGCGTCAGAGGTAAGATGCTCCGGGAGTCATTCCTCGGCCGCATGCGCTTGTTGACTCAGCCTCGACTTCATCTGAAGCATCTCTTTCTCCACACCTGCTAAGGGGCTATAGTTCATTCACCACCCAGGCTGATGCAACGGCCCCTGACCATCCCCCAGCTGGTCACTCTGTCCCAAGCCTACAGCCCTTCCAGCACACTCTAGACATTGCTCCCATAGAGGTATTTCCAAAATGTAAACTAAACAAGAGGGAGTGGATGAAATCACTGGGGCTGGAGAGAGAGGTTTGTGGAGGAACGAGTGATGTAGATAGAGTGTGTCACCGTGGGGCCACTTAGGTCCTGATGGCAAGTGACCCACTGGATATGTCCTGGGAGGTCCTCCGCTAGCATAATGAACACCCTGAGTCCCTTCAGTAGGGCGGATGGGGGTGGACACCAGTCACAGCAGCTTCAGCAGTGAGGGAGAGGTGGGCTCAGTGATGGGGGCCTTCGACCACGGCACAGCCGCCGAGATGGCCTCCTCTGATGGACGCAGGGAGGCGTGGGTGCCTGGGTTCTAACCCGCTTACCAGGGGAGTCACTGACTGAGACTTTGTCTCTCCATGGAGGCCTCGTTGGACGCCGGAATCTGTTTCAGGAGGTGTAATCCCTATATAACTCCAGCGATGTCCCCTACGGCAGAAGGAGCTCTTACATCCTTTCCGCTCCCAGACCCTGGAGGAAGGTTGGGGAGAGCTCAGACACTCACCAGGACCGAGGCTGTGACGCAGGTGAGAGGCCTGGGCCCCGACCGACCGCGGGCGCCTGGCTCTGGAGTCTGTCCGCCAGACGAGTCGGCCCGCTCCACCCACCACCCCCGGGGCATAATTTCCTTTTTCTGTTGCCTGACTATACTGCTCCTCCTTTAACATCAGGCCAAAATGTAACCCTAAGGACGAGCTGCCCGGAACACTCCCCCCAAAGGGTTTTACTGATGTCCTCAAATGCCTACGTTTTAACCATAAAGAAAAACAAGTGAAAAATGCTAAGGTTTACAGTGTCTCACCCAAAAGCTCAGGGGACACCATATGAGGAACATAAAAGCCATAAAAACAAGCCTGAATCCAACATCTCCCTACGACCGCTTAGAATGTCATCTCACAGTATGATGACTAGATTGTAAACAATGTCTGAGATGATTCCAAGAGCAGAGTTTAATTTTCCAAACACAGCTTCAACGTTCTCCCTGCCTGTACACATCCCACAAACAAACAAGAGTCTTTCCCTTGGCCTTTTAGAATAACTCCCTTTTATCACAATCCTCAGGCTTTTGACCGCTAGAGATCCTTCCTTTCCGGATGCACCTGGGCTGTGCAGAGCCGTGGGTCCGGACACCGGGGTTGGTCTCCAGATCTCACTCACAGCCTCCGCCTCACGGAATGGCCCAGATGGGGTAACACGACAGGGGTGCCTGGCTCAGAGCCAGTGATCAATGAAAGTTATTTCCCTTACGTTGAGCCGCTTTATCGTCTATTTTCTTATTTGTATCCAATTCCCTAGGAAGCTTTCAAAGCATCTGGGGCATAAATTTCTTTGCCATCAACTCAGTCATCAAGTTTTAGAGCTAAAAGTAAACTTTAATCCAAATCCCACATTTTCCAGAAAGAAATCTGAGGCCAAGCGGAGGTAAGTGAACCACATTCAGGAGGAAAGCCCAGGCCTCTGGCTCCCCTGCAGGTTCTGCCCAACCCCTGGTGCCTCTCTCAGGCTGTCTCAGCGTTTTCTGAGCCTCAGAAACCTCCCTCACCAAGGTCAGTGGGCCACGCCCTGGTCCACGTGCAGCAGGGAAAGTTAGCCTCCACCTTCCCGGGGGCGGGGCGGGGCAGGGTGGAGCGCTGTGTGACATCACAGCAGATATTGGAGTCCTCCCTTCGCTGCAGTCAGCACGCAGCACCACCTTTGGGGGTGCACATCCTCCTCCTGAGATGGGCCTTGAGTGTGCAGACCTAGAGTGATGATCCCCTCCTAGGAGGGGACGTTGAGTACCAGGGCCCCAAGAAGACGGCCTCCAACGTGTCACCGCGCCTTTGCCGGGCACGTGCGCCGGTATGGATACATCTCCGCAAACCCAAGTTGAGTATAAAAACTCAGTGCCCCCAGAATACAGCTAAAACCAACCAATGACTTCTTGCGAGCAAATACAGACAGGTCCATACCGGGTGATGGATTCAGAGAAGTTTGGACATCATTAAAATAAATACTCAGGCACAAACTTTGAAGCACCCTAAATCTCCACATTAAGAAACAGAGCAACCAGATGGTAAAACCAAAGACCCACGATATTTACTATAAAAGTGAGTGACCTGCAGACCCGAGTAGGGGGGAAGGTGGTGGCTGGACGTGAGGTCGCGGAGAACCCACAACAGCAGCAGGGTTGTCCCCGAGACGGCAGTGCCCACGGGGCGGGAGTTGGAGCAGCTCCCATTGGGCAGAGATGGACGATTCGGGTGCCAGGACTACTGCTGTGGATGAAAACCCACCGATACGCTTCGATCCACAAGATCATAATGATGCTCAACGAAAAACTTCACTGGTGGCCACTGCAGGAAGCCAGGAGCCACCTCCTTGTTTGGAAGCTGACCAATAACCGGGGAAGAGTGGCGCGTCGTCCCGCCGTCCCTGGGTGATGGTGCTGCTGGAGGACCAGGCGTGGGGAAAGCAGCTCTTTCAGAGGTTCCAGGAAGAGGTGACAGCACCACATCAGCACGTTTTGCATCCTCGCTGTTGACGCCACCACCAGAGCCACCACCTTCCCCCTCGGGATTGAACCCGGTCTGGCCAAGCCTTGGGGTCCACCTGCCACTCCGCGATGCACAGAGGACAGAGGAACACGCTGGGCGGCGGCAAGGACACGTCGTCAGCATCACGCGGACGGTGCGAAACTCCCAGGTCCTGGGCCCCGACTGCTCCACAGACAAACCGTAGGGAAGAGAGGAGAGGCGTGAACCAAAGGCCAAGAAGACTTAAGGACTCAACCTGAAAGTGGGCCGGACTGAACCATGGTGTTTGGGGAGGTGCCCTCGGGCAGCAGGCCACAAGGATCTGAAACTGGGCGCGTCTGACCAGGTCCACGCGGTCTCCACCCCGTTCCCCAGCAGCCAGGCCGGGTCACACACATCCTCCTGGCCGGAACTGGCTCATGCAGAGTCCAATGCCCATGTGGGCCTTCCCACCACAAGCACAAGGCAGCAAACAGGTGCTCCCACGCTGCAGGACAGCGGCAGGAGCGGGACCCCTCCCGGGGTGGCCGTGAGAACAGACACCAAACCGAAGCCATTTGCACCAGGACCTGTGACCACAGAGTGAAGGGCACAGAGCCGGGGGCTGGGGGGGCGCCCAGCTGGGTTGTCTGTCTTGGTTTGTAGGCACTTTTCACATGTCCCGTGAGTGTGGAACCTTCCGGAAGCCTGTTCCTAGTCTGTGCTCTGAATTCCAGTGGGTGATCCATCTGTTGATCTATCGACTGCTCTGCGTGTCCGCTGTCGCCCTGTGCACCTCAGCTCCGAACGACGGGCAACCTGCCGCTGGGGCTGTTTACACCTTTCTTCCTCTCGTTTGTGAATTTCTGCCTAACGGGCAAATCCGCTTCACTGGTTGGTTCTCGTCTTTGGGAACACGATGTCTGTCACCTCACAGCTGCTACGTGTAGGATGGGCGGCTGGGGCTCTGCCTGGAGCACCCCTTTCACTCATGGCTGGTTCTGCACTTGCATCCCCGCCGTCCTCAGGGCCAGGAAAGTGACACCCACTCCCTACCTACCCAAATCTACCTCTGCTCACAGCTGCCTGGCTTCAGTTGTAAGGCAAAGACCACATGTACAGTACCTGACACCAAGTGCCAAAGGATGCTAATACATTTCTTATGATGACCTCAGAATAAAGAGGCTTTTGGTGTAGCGCTGATAACCAGGAGGGCTAGTTCCAAGCACATCGCTCATGATACTCATGTATGGCACACAACAAGCTTCTTTTTAAATTAACTTATGTAGCAATAGTAAGTAATACTGTTTTACTGCTAAACTAATGAGAGAACACAAGGGATGATGTCCATTTCCTACTGGAGTTTTTTTTTAAGCAGCTGGAAGAATAGATTTATTAATATTTTTGTGTGTTACTAACACATGTTATTATGTAGCTCCTGGTTCCTTCTGCTTTCACAGTGTGGTGGTGACCGAGAGGGGATCCTGCGCAAGGGTTCCTGTGCGTCCAGATGTCCTCCCGTACCCTCTGAGATCAGGAGCGTGGTCGGGGGAAGGTCCGCTCTCACAGCTCCACGTGCATGTGTGTGTGCGTGGATCACGGTAACGAGGGCTGAGCGGCATCCCATTGTGTATGTAGACAGATGCCACGTCTTCTTTATCCGTTCCCCTGCGGCTGGACACTCAGGCCGCTTCCATGTCTTGACTATTGTACATGATGCCGCTATGAACACTGGGGTGCAGGTATGTTTTCAAACGAGGTTTTTGTTTTCCCCATACCCAGGAGCGGAATAGCTGGATCATACGGTATCTAATATAATATTGTAAGTCAACTATACTTCGGTTTTCAGAAAGGTAAGAAGAGAAAATGATTCTCAAAAATAGATGCCGGTGGATTCCACAGTGGCTGAGAGGGGACAAGACACCAGACAACCCCGGGCTTGCCATGGACCGTGGTGTCCACGTGGCCCCAGGCCATCCCTTAAGGCTGAGCAGGGCCTCCTAGAAGCTTTCCGACTGCAGCTGTGTGCAGGCTCCCCTGTTCTTCAAGATCCCCTGGTAAGGAACAGCCACAGATTGCTTCAGAACTGGCATAAAACCTCTCTGCTAATTCCAATTCTGCTACCAACTAGTTATGTGACCTTGAGCAAGTCGTTTATCTTTTTAAAGTCTCGTTGTCTGCCGTCGGTCAAATGCGCTGGTGTGGAGGCTAGTCCTAGAGGGGCCTTACAATTATATGATTCGTTGAGTCTGCGGCTCTAAAATTTGGGTTAAATTCTTTCATAAAACAAGAAAATACTAGGAACTTTCACTACAGTAAAGGAAAACACTGCTACAGGCTTTATGCAAGAGAAGATCCTTTCCCGAAACAAACTGGTATAAAACACAGCCCATGCCACGTGTACACAGAGCCCCGTGCAGAAGACTCGGCAGAAATTTCTGGAAGAATAACAACGTCCTTCCCTGAACACAGGTGATGAGGGACAGATCCTTTCCGTCAAATCTGATTTAAAGATACAAAACAACCAATCAGTAGGAGAAGAAAATGTAAAATACAGAGAATCAGTCTGAGGTAAACTGATGGAAACTGAAACATCTTCCTTAAATCCTTGTAACCTTAAAAAAATCCAAGGGGCTTCCCTGGTGGCGCAGTGCTTGAGAGTCCGCCTGCCGATGCAGGGGACACGGATTCGTGCCCCGGTCCGGGAGGATCCCACGTGCCGCGGAGCGGCTGGGCCCGTGAGCCACATTAGTCCCAGAGTCACAAGAAATTTTGGCTTGTGAGTGGCAGGGGCCCAAAAAAAACAAAAAAAAAAAAAAAAAAAAAAAAAAAAAAATCCAAGTCTTTCTCGGCCCACAGTCTGTAAAAGCCATACTTGGTATTATAACAATTTTCAGTTCCTCAAAATGGTTCATATTTGAGAAACTAAATCTTGATTCTAGCAAAGCCCCTTTAGACGTCGAACTTCACAGTGGGAAAGAGCAAGGCTTCAACTGTCCTGGAGCCACATATTCGGCCCGTGACTCGGGTCTTGTTTCCATGGAAATCCGTCTGTCACGGTGCGGATGAGACACGCCAGGGCCCTGGGATGTATACTGGCTTGGTATGATTTCCAATCCGCTTGCTGATGGTAAAAATGAAACTGTTTTCAAGAGGGAAGCTGTTTTGATCCCAGAACGAAGTCGCTTCTAGAAGTGAGGTGTTTTGCCGCACGGATGAGGTGAGCTGCGTCAGGATGCTGTCCTACCATCTTGTCACTCATCCAGCAGCCGAGGGACCCCTGCGGGGGATTCTTCTCCATAAGAACAGAGGAGGCAGCATCTTCGGGGAGGGGACACTTGAGACCATCCGAGTGTGTCCCTTCTGGGCAGGCGGCCTTTCGCTGACCCAGCCCCGGAAGACCTCGGGGCACTAGCTCCCGCCGAGGTGAAGGCTGGATCCAGCCACGAGCTCCAGCCACGGGGACTCTGGGTTTGCATCGGCGGCTGGATCGGCGTGTGGTTGGTGAGGCCACCCCTCCCAAGAGCCAGCTTCTAGAAAGGCTCACTTCAATCTGCAATTTCCTTCATCCCCCTTACCTGGAACAACGTGTGATCAATCTGTCATTTGTTTGTAGGGTGTTACTCCCTTACTGGCTTTTTAGGAGACATTATCCTGTGTGCTATGGGCTTATGAAATTATTTTCATTCCCACAGTGAACCTGGGTTAAGTAAATTATTGGCAAACACAGTCTCAGCCTCTGAGGATAATCTGCCCAGAAACAGACCAAGCTAGAAATGTGCGTTTCATCTTTTTAGTCACTCATGTGGCGAGTATGTTTGGAGAGGCGTCTGCGCCACACCCTTAGTGGAGTTTTCAGGTGAACAGAAGAGACGTCAGCCTGCCTGGACCAGCCTCAAGATCTGGCGACACAGACACATTTAACAAAAGAATCATACGAAATACTATGAAGAACCTCGAAGAAAAATACAGATACGGTGAGACTGCATGAGAGAGTGTCCTCGTTAGACTGGACACCAGGAGAGGTCTTCCTGAGCCCGTGATGCTTACTGTTAAGGTGGGCAGATGAGCCAGGTGGACGGGGGGGAGCATCGGGACAGAGAAGGGCGTGTGCTGAGGCTCTGAGGCAGCACAGGGCTTGTTGCGTTCAAGGCCATTGGAGGGACAATCGAGAATTCGTTCTAGGAAGTTTATGTCTGAGACCCGAATGAGCCATCCCAAAGGCTCTTACACAAGCCAGGAATCTGTTCTTCCACAGCTGATTATCAAACAAGCAGGTGCAAACTAAATGAGAAACGCAAATGGGTAACACTGACGACAGTCCCTGAGAACTAGGGCAGGACCCGGACTCTCCAGCTGAGACTGATTTTATTCATAGGCTGAATCCAAAACGCTTAAGTGTGGAATTCGATTGCACATCCAGATGAAGTGCTGTGCTACAGCCCAGTACAAACACAAGCTCTCTTTAGACTTTTGGAAATAAAAACAACGTGGGAGCCAAGAGCTACAGTGTCACAAAACAGTTCACTTGCGTTCTCAGCAGATTTAATGATATGAAGTCTTTTAACAAACAAGTCAATTAAAGTTAAAAAAACAACTTGGATTCTGCTGATTTTCTAAAACATAATCCAAAATGCCCCAATCAAAAGAAATTTTCTTATCATGATGGGTAAAATATTTTTTTAAACACTCAAACTTCTGAATTTGAAGATTCCGTGGAAATTTGACAGGGACGGGAGGGCCCGTCAGGATAATGAAGATGTAACCAAGCACAGCAACAGGGATGAGCCTCCACCACGTGCTGGGGGCAGAGAGGGGGGGTGGGGAAGGGGGAGGGGTGGGGGAAGGGGGAGGGGTGGGGCCGATATCCTCCCACTGAAAGCTCCTCGCATTGACCAGGATGCCCTCAGAGCTTGGAAAAGGCAGTAACTTAACCACAGATACTCAGTGTCTTCACCTACGGGTGAGGTAGACGGTCCCCAGGACCCGCTCTAACCCAAACTCCTAATCATGAGGATTAATTGGTTTCCTTCTGCTCACCGCAATAATACTGGTACTGAAGGAAACATATGGGCATAAAATGATAGAAGAAAACATACTTAAAAATAAGGAATTTTTAGGGCTTCCCTGGTGGCGCAGTGGTTGAGAGTCCGCCTGCCGATGCAGGGGACACGGGTTCGTGCCCCGGTCCGGGAAGATCCCACGTGCCGCTGAGCGGCTGGGCCCGTGAGCCATGCCGCTGAGCCTGCGCGTCCGGAGTCTGTGCTCCGCGATGGGAGAGGCCACAACAGTGAGAGGCCCGCGTACCGCAAACAAAACAAAACAAAACAAAACAAAACAAAAAACAAGGAATTTTTAAAGAGCTCATTTTATAAGGAAGTTTACAATCAGCTACAACAATTTTCACGGCTTCCTTGTAAAAAATAAAGCCATCAATCCATTAACTGAAACTACTTTAAAAAGAGATGCTGAAGTTAATGATGTGTCACCAAAATAAGACTGATTCAGAGGACAGGCCTTGTGGACAAGGGCAGGGATTTAGAGGAATCAATACACGACAAAAACACCTTCAAAACGGTCACTGTCCTCTGGGGGGCCTGGGACTTTCACGTTCAACGAAAATGATCAATAGTTACTAAAACGTTAGCATTTTGTATGCTTTCCAAATTCATTTTGTGACCATCATAATAAAGCTAGAGTTAAGTATAAGCCCAACATCTTTTAAAACTTTTATTTATGGAGATTTTCAAATATATACAAAAATGGATGAAGCAGGATAATGAATCCTCACCCAGCATCTTTAACTTTTGGCCAATCTTGTTTTACATATATTCCTACTCAATCTGCCTCCCTGTTGTCTGGCATATTTTTAATTAAATGTCAGACAACATGTCATTTAATTTCAGTCTGTACATCTAACTGATAGGACCTTTTTTAAAAATATAACCACCAGGCCATTAATCTTACATTATGAAGTTAAAGCCATCCAATACATGTGAATTTTTCCTTGGTTGTCTCCAAAATGTCTTGGCAGTGGCTCCTTCAAACCAGGTTCAAAGGAGGCCCCACCACGGTGGTCCTAGGCCTCGTAAGCCCCCTGTCCTGCAGCACCGTCACGCCTTCACTCCCGCCTATGACGTTATTCACCAGTTAGAAGAATCAGTTCATTCGTCCTGTGAAACGTCCCCATTCTGATTTGGCTGATTGTGGATGGACACTGAGATTGACCAAAAGCAGCAGCCTCAGTTACGGAGGCCATGGGTGGCCTACGGCATCCACCTCCAGCCCCTAATGACCGTGAGGCTTGCTTCCAGTGAAACCAGAGTGCTTAGGGGGTCCAGAGGGCCCCCCCCCACCGTAAAGATCCCGTCAGCCCTAGTGGTCTAACACCTGTTGATGACCGTTACCTAGAGTCATTAGGGGTTTCAGATCGTGATTTTCTAGTTTTATCATCTACTCTGAGTTTATTCACCAGACTTTCCTAATAAAGAAGAATTTTCCCTCATCAATGCAGAAAAGGCATCACAATGTTTAATTCTTTATCATTTTTTAGGATAAAGGACTGATGCTCTAGCCCTCTCCCAAGGTGATCCATGAGATTTTAAAATAATAATAACTATGAACTGAAGGTTTTCACAGGAGTGTGTATTTCAGTCTGCTTCAGGCACTGCCTAAGCTCCATTATTCTATCCGACGTCTGGGGGCGCCCCGCTAAGTGGATTCTGCATCCTCTGACACGACCCCACTGTCCTGACACTTCACTTCCTGTCCAGCACAGCCCTTCTGGCACCCGAGGACCCGTGCCCACTCAAGGAGTCCCACTACCCTGTACCTAGAGACCACAGTCTGGGTCCCCACTGCCACTTCTAGGCCTTTTCTAGAGACAAAGATAAGAAACAGGTGGCTTTTAAAGGGAAAACACAATCATGAGTTCATAGTCGAAATGTCTGTGTCAAATTTAAAACTACTAAGGTCATACTTAACTTTATTAGTTTTATACTTGTGTTTCTTTTCTTATGCTACAAATTTTAGGACTCACTCACTCACACGTGCACTGATTGATTTGGGGGCTGGAAAATTAATGAAAGCGAAGTGACTTTCCTCACGCTGAGCTACAAGTGAGAAACTTTATGTGTTCACGTGGGGAAGTGCACCCGATGCCGCATTAACTCCCTGTCTGATAGAAATCAAGAAACAGAAACAATCTTCATTTACTAAGAAAGCATGAATAAAGGAGGAAATTCTTTTACATTCATTCAGCCTCTGAATCACTCTCAATGGTGGGGATATTTGAACCATCCAACAGAAAGCTTCCAAATACAGTGTGTTAGGAAACTTCACTCACATCATCCACTGCGTAGACCACTCCTCGAGACACAGAGCTGAGGGGGTGAAACAACATTTAAAATACACATTACGATGGAATTCTTTCTGAAGTCCCTCTGTTTCTCCAGCATTGGGGTTTATTTCCTGCTCCCTCCCTTCTGTTCCCTGACATCTTCTCGCACCCAGGTCTCAATTTTTCTATCCTTTTCCTATGTTCATCTCTCCTCCCTCCTTTTTACCTTCCCTTGGCATTTTTTCTCTCATATCTCTGCTTTGTTTCGTATTTTTGTATTCCCTAGTTGTGTTGCGTGATACATGCGCCTATATTTAAATACCACCCAAACATACAGCCTGAGGTTAGAAGCTTGGGGGCGACTGAGACAGAAGGAAAGTTATACCGAGGTCTATGCCTTCAGGAGCTCAGGTATTTGAAGGCAATCATGCATCCGGAAAGAGGCAACATGTTTCAAAACTAAAATTAGGGACTTCCCTGGCTGTCCAGTGGTGAAGATGCTGCGTTTCCACTGCAGGGGGCAAGGGTTCGATCCCTGGCTGGGGAACTAAGATCCTGCATGCCACACAGTGCGGCCAAAAAAAAAAAAAAAACTAACTAAAATTAAATGAATGTAAATAATATAGGAGCATAAAAAATAGTTTACGAAGCCTCTTGTGAATCTTTGCGAAGTTGATCAACCCAGAGCAGCGCCGTCTGACAGAGCTTTCTTGTGATGATGGTAACGTACCACGTGAACTGTCCAGCAGCGCACCTGAGATGTGGCCAGTGCAACTGAGAAACTACACATCTAATTTTATTTAACTTTTATTCATTTAAAGTCACAAAACTACATGTGGCAGGAAGCTACCTTATCAGGCAGCACAGAAGTAGATTAATAATGTGACAAGGCACTCTGTAAACACCACTCCAAAAGCACTTTCATGGAGACATCACATTTTAGGACCACTGACTGCTGGATTGCACAGCTGTACTAGACGTGTCCTACTGTCAGGACCAGTCAACAAAGGATGCTAAGGACTAAAGTAGCAAAATAAAAGTCTTGAAGGAGGGGCTTCCCGGGCAACGCAGTGGTTGAGAGTCCGCCTGCTGATGCAGGGGACATGGGTTCGTGCCCCGGTCCGGGAAGATCCCACGTGCCGCGGAGCGGCTGGGCCCGTGAGCCATGGCCGCTGAGCCTGCGCGTCCGGAGCCTGTGCTCCGCAACGGGAGAGGCCACAGCGGTGAGAGGCCCGCGTACCGCTAAAGAAAAAAGTCTTGAAGGAAAAAATGTTGCATCACCTTCGAAAGATACAAATTGGTTGTTTCACACTGTAGGACCGACCAAGCTTTCTAAAGACTTTCTAAAGTCAAGTGTTAAATTATATTATATGAAGATAGGTGTGACTGGGGCTAGGCCCATAAGGAAGAGTGAAATTTGGACAGGGTAAGGGGAGGGACCTGAGATAACACGAGAAACATGAGCGAAATTATAGAGGCAGGAACGAGCACTTAGCGGTCAGTGTGAACACACTGATGGGCCTGACCTGATGGAAGCAGAGGAAACCTGCAGGATGTAAGGGAAGTGGAACAGGCAGGGGGCCTGGAGTCGGGAGTTGCGACGTCAGACCATGGAGTGGAGATGCCCACGGGAGATTTGTTTCATTGGGGAAAGGAGGAAAAGTCAGCGGTATGATTTTCCAGTAAAAAAATACCAGATAATTTTGTGTTATTCATCAATACCATCAAAAGTTTCTCTAAGTCAGAAGTATTAGCCAAATCAGCACTAATGACCTCCCTGCACCTCTGAAGGGTCTCTGGAGGGAATCCAGAGAGATGCCCCGCGCCGCATAGAGGGGAAGGGACCAGCAAGTGCCTGGCCCTGCAAATCACTAAAGTAAGCCTGACCCCTCGGCCAGCAGAACCCCTGCGACACCTATCTTTCTTGCTCAGATATTTTGGCCACATTCAGCCACATTCCAGAGGGGCTGCTACTCACTCATTATTAGCAAAGCAGCTCTATCCAGAAAAGTGAACCTCACCCAGAGCACCGGAATACAGGAGGCATGGGAAATTGTTGTCACTTCTATACATTTTCCCTTAAAATGCGCGCGCGCGCACGCGCACACACACACACACGCGCACACACGCACGCGCGCGCGCAGTACAAAAGCAAATTACTTGTTCTGTAAAACCGGGTCATGAGATTCATCATAAAAAGGCAGCAGAGGGCCGATCCGACAGTGACCTCTGATACCGCCTTCAGCTCCTGACAAGAAGAAGTCTCCCCGCGAGCACAGGAGCCGCACCCGAACGATGCACCATTTCCCCAAAGAGCATCTACTGAAAAACGTTTCCCCGAGACATGAGCACTGGAGTTCCTACGAAGCCTTGACTTGTGAAAAAAAAGCCCTGTGGAGCAGTGAGTGTCCGTATTATTTTAAGCTTTAAAAAAGTTCATCCTTAAATTTGTTCATGTGGCGCACTCGGTCGGGTGTATCAAGACGATAACCTTTTAACGGCATCCTGCGCTAAATCTCTCAGGCATTTCAGAAGGTTTCTGAGATGTGGTACCTTTGCTCATTATCCAGACCCTCCGAGGGGCTCGTCTCAGCGCTGAGACGTTGCAGAGACGGAAACAAAGAATCAGAACAGGGCTGAACCTCCACCCGGCACAGAGATGAAGCCGCACCTTCCTGCATTCCGGGGACTAAGAAAGCTGAGGCTTATGTTATCTTAGGAATGAATTCACGTCAAGATCGTGTTGAGTTAGCCACATAGATGTGGCTATGTTTCCACCAGGCAGTGCCTGGGTCGCTCTGATGGGCGAGCTGTGACTCACTGCCCCACAGTTCTTCCCGGGACTGCGCTGACATCTTTTACCCGTTGCCCTCCAACAACCCCGGGGCCATGCTGCAGGAGCCTCTACCTCTTCCACAGGCCAGCTTGTCGGAAACTGCTCGGCGACCTCCGGACACCACACTCCCCGCTCACCCCACCGGCCCTCACTGCTCTGGGCCGCGTCCACCATCGTCCTGAAACGGCTAAAATCAACCCAGCCTGTTTGTGTCTTTCCTGAAGCATCATGTCTGGGATGAGAAGCACGTCTCCAGCTGCGGGTAACGGAGAAGAGAGGAAGGGGGCCTCCCCCTCTCTGGCACTCATACATCCTTCTGTCCACGCAGCTGGGCAAGCCACTAGCTCGCTCGGCAGCCACGGACGTGAAGGATCAGTGCCAGGAGGGTCGCCACGGACACCCTACGCCCTTGGTGCCCAGGAAACTCTGTTTCAGCTTCTGCAAAACAAGAACGTGCACGACTGGGGCTTCCCTGATGGCGCAGCGGCTGAGAGCCCGCCTGCCGATGCCGGGGACGCGGGTTCGTGTATAAACAGAACAATTTCCAGTAATAAAATTGAATCATTAATTAAAAACTGACAACTAACAAAAGTTCAGGATTAGATGGTTTCACAGGTGAATTTACCAGACATTTAAGGAAGAGAGAAGACCTATCCATCTCAAACTCTTCTAAAAAATTAAAGAGGAAGAAGTGCTTTTTCACTCATTCTATGAAGCCAGCATCACAAAAAAAAAAAAAAAAAAAAAAAAACAACACAAAAAAAAAAAAAAAAAAAAAAAGAACGTGCACGACTAATACAATGCCTATGATTACTAATCATCACAGCATAACCACAAAGCTTCGGTAAAATAAGGACACAGCCTTAACACAATCAGACATGAATTTATCACGAACTAAATCTATTCAAAGCCGACGTCCTCAATCACAGACACACGCACTGTTGCCAGCCGAGGGTTTCAGTGACGTACATGCCTGGGCTCACTTCAGACGTCCTGAGCCAGGAGATCCGGGCTTTGCACTTTACAAAGCAGCACATGTGATTTTACATACTTACATAGTTGGAGTATTTAAGATCAAGTCTGTCACCCGTGTCCATAGGAAGCACAGCTCATCCCATGGTGAAGGGCTCGCCTAGGATGTTTTTCCACCTGCTGTTTACTTCCTGTGATGCCCACCCTCCCCTCCTGGGAACAAAGCTCTAATCTACTATCCAGACCACCCCCTGGAAGCCAACTGATCACAAGCCATGGGGAGAACAATGCACGCCAGGGATATAAATGTGCACAATGGAATTCCAGGCACATAAACACTACAGTTTCCAGAGGCCTTTGGGAACAATGCAACAATGCAACAAAATAGTATCCTACAGGGAAGGTACTCTTTCTTCCTCCTGAAATTACTTGAAGGATTTTTGGCTTGAGGACAGGTCCATGGAATGAAAGAATGGAGATACTACTGTTTAATATCACTCAACTCATGGAACCTTAACTGAACTTAAATAGCTGTTCTTTGTCTCTTTTGTTAAGTCTTTTCTTGCTATAAAATGGAGATCACTTTAGTATGTTTGGGAAACATTTTCATAAAACATCAAAATTAAATTGAATTAAAGTATTTTTACTATACGGAATGCAGAAAAAGTTATATACTTTATTCAGAGATGGATTAATTTTACCCAGGTGGAAGAGAATGAAGAATTAATTCTGTATAAGCCCATTCTAAATATACTAAAGCAGTTCATGCGGGAAAGGGGTGGGAACCCAGAACAAATCACCCCTAAGGGCAAATTAATCCTGTTTACAGATGGCGTTTCTATTGTTGTAAATAATTATCTTTTTTTTGTCCTTCTAATCTTTACCCTGGTCACATTGTTTGTAACAAAAGGTGAAAAATGCTCTTAAAAGCATCCACCTTGGAGATCTTCCAGTGGATTGTGTGGCTACTTTTCCACCTTCCAGAAGCCACGGTCGTTTAAAAGGAGCTGCTTTCTTTGATGACCCGCTGTATTAATGCCACTGAATCGACACATACAAACCAGTTTTCTACCGTTTGACGTAGAAATGAAAATGAGAGCAGCTGCGATGTATGAAATTCAACGACCAGGTAAATGCAGCAAATTCATCTCACGGCCCAAATGCATTTTCCTTCCTGTTTTGCTCAGGACCCCAATCATGTTTTGAGGCTTAGCCTTCTATGTAGTTTTAGAAAGAACTCCCAAAGTGAGCTCCATCTACAACTGATTATAAAAATGGTAACAATTTTATAATTGAATAAACAAGGCCAGATCAGTCACTGGGAATGGAAAATCTATATCTAGTACGCAGAGGGGCTTTACTTCCTAAAATTAAGGCTTCTTTTAATTCCATAAGAGTAGATCTACTGTGATAAACCATAATGGAAAAGAATATTTTTAAAAGAAGAATGTATGTATGTGTATAACTGAATCACTTTGCTGTGCAGCAGAAATTAACACAACATTGTAAATCAACTAGACTTCAATAAAAATAAATAAATACAGAGTAGATTTTGACAGGCATGACTTACACAATTCACCAGAAAATCATCACTCTCACTACTGAACACCAACATTCATGGTGGAAATGAAGACTGACTTCCGGGGAAATTCTTCCTACCTGGGCAGCGCAGCAGAGCTGGGCCAAGGTCGAGCGCGTGCGTCTCCACCGATGAGGCTGCTCCCCGTGAAGAATGGTGCCGAGCCAGCGAACGACTTCGAGCCCAGGTCCATGTTCAAAAAGAGCACTCCAGGTGTTTTGTGGGGAGGACAGGAGGGAAGGGGCAGACCGCTCAGACTAAGGACAGAGGTCCATCCGTGGTGGCCTGGACATCAGACTGTCACAGTGGGGACAGATCAAACCCTCGGGACGGGACAGGAATGAGGCTCTGGCCTGAGCCGCTGGTGGGGAGATGCCACGAGGTACTGGGGCAAAGGTGATGAGCTTGGGATTTTGCTCCATTTTGTTTGGTTCCCACTCTATTTATTTCGGTGTTTATGCTCTCGCACTCCATCCTTATAAGCCAGTAAACATTACAAAGAGTTTCTCCGCCAGAACTGCAACCACATGTTCCCATACGGTGAAAACACCTGGTTAAACTACCAATACCACCCACCATCATGTCATCACCTGCATAATAAGACAGCGTTACCATCTACCCAGCACTGAGACACACAGCTCAAAAGCCACATGAAATACGGGATGCGTACTCACTTCATTAGCGGGAACCCACTTCTCATCTTTGGGCGGGGCAGAGGGCAGAGACATCTGGGGGGTGATGGGGGGGAGGGACGCCATGTGACACTGTCCATGGGGGCAGGCGGGGGACACGCAAAATAATGCCAGCGGCAGGGGGAGGCCAGGACAGAGGGCCCAAGGCACGTGCTTGGAACAGTGGACGTGGAATCGTGAAGGTGGAGCCAGGACCGAGCTAGGACAGGGACCAGACGCTGACCCCTGTGCCAGAAGCCCCTGCCAAGGGACGGGTCTCAGCAGCTGAGCAGCCGGGGTTACGGGGTGGGAGGCTGGTCCCAGCAGGAAGGCCATGCCCACCCCGGTGCTCCAGGGACGCAAGCTGACACAGGTGTCCTGACCTTGGAGTGGTAGGAAGCCCGACTATGCAACAGGAGGCCAGCGTCTCTGCCAGGAGGAGGGGATACTTGGCAGTGGCTGGGTGAGCAGAGATCGGAGAAGACAGGAGATTTCGGAGGCTTCTCATGGGGGGCGCACACCAGGGAGAGGCAGGAATCGGGCTGGATGAATACAAACACCGTCACTCGGGCAAAGCGTCCTGGACTTATTTTAGGCAAGTGTGAAACTGAAAACAGGAGCATTAATCCCTGGCAGGAAGAGCCGCCCTGGGGAGGTCAGTGGGCAGGAAGGGCCGCAGTAACCAGCGACATTATCTTAGGGTCAGGACGACAGCTGTCCCCGGGCTGCACGGTTAGGGGTGAAAATGAGAACACCGTTTCGTGGCAGAGTCCTCAGTGCTGGACACGCCATCCACACACACCCCGTCCGCTCCCACTGCGGTTCAGGGGGGCTGAGGCAACAGTGTTGGAAGTTGGGAGGGTGCAGGGGGTGTGGGCCACAATCATGAAGACTTTCTGTTATTTAATTATCAAAAAAGAACACAGGGACTTACAATTCAAATGCCCCAAATGAGGCAGACTTCATCTGGCATTCTATAGCTAATGGTCTTAAACGTAAAACAAACATTTTTCTTGGTCTCAGTGATGCTTGGAAAACTGGTTGGCATTTCACAGCTACCCCCAACTGGTAGAACATCACAGGCAGGTCTGAATAGATCTACTCTGTCTGTGCTAACCTTGCAGACAGATGTGAAAACCCCAGAACACGGGCTGGAAGTTTAAGGGGTCAGCAGCTACGGCCACAAGGGATTCTGGGTAGAGTGAACAGCGCTGGCAGGTGGCCTGGGTCCAGGACGCCAGCCTCACTGGCTGTGAAGCGCCTTAGGGGTGTGATTTCAGGGTGTCACCTTCTGGCAGCTCAGGTCCCGGCTGGTGGCTGAGACAGGTCGTGTCATAAATGTGCCCGAAGTGCCAGAAAATCACGAGCTTAAAAATGAGCGAATGAATTAAAATGTACTTAATTTAAGAGGCAGTAGGAACAGCCCTAAATTAATAGGCAAATTTAGTGCACCGATTTTTGTCGCTGAAACTTGACAGGGTGATTCGAGGGGGGCGAGGAGTCTGAAGGCCGCCTCCACCAGGAGGGTCTCAGGAGACGCCTCAGGAGCCCCATGGCGGGAGTCAACGCGGCGCGTTCCTCTTCTATTGCCGCTGCAATAAAGCGCCACGACCTGGGAGGCTGAAACAGCAGGCAGACGTGTTTTCTCTCCGTCCCGGGGGCCAGACAGCCAAGATCCAGGTGTGGGTGCAGCCGCATCCCCTCCGAGGCTCGGGGGTCCTTCCCGCCTCTGCCGCCCCTGGGGTCACCGACGCCACCGCTGCGTGTGTTGTGTCAGCCCCCGTCCTGGGTCAGCATCTTCAAACACCTCCCGGCTTTGTCTTCACACTGCCGGCTGCCTCAAATTCAATCACGTCTGCAGAGACCCTTTTCCCAGAGAAGGTCACATCCACAGCATCCAGAATTGGGACCCGATATCTTTGGGGGTCACTTTTCAGCTGACCGGAGGCAGCAACGGCAAATCGTGTACAAATAAGACGAGTCAATATCCACCGAACGTTCCCCATCTGTGTCCCCTTGTTTTTCAAAGTGAAGATCTAACCTGCAAGGAAAGGTGGGCAGAGGTGTCTTTGAGGCCTCCCCCAACCTGTTTCTTCTTTTGGTGAGGTAGCCAGGTGACGTGGGCAGCATCATGCAAAGGTTTATCTTCAGGGGCGAAGGGAGAGTTCCACAGTTGATTGCAGTGGTGGGGGTGCAACCACAAACTTACTAAACACCGAACCGTACGCTTAACCTGAGTGAATTTCTGGTACCTAAGTTATTCCTCCGAAAAGCTACTTTGAAAAGCATAGGTACCTCATTCATTTATTACTCACTAAATACTTGTGAGCACAGAGATAATAGGAGCTTAGAACTAAAGCTGGTTCAGTATAAGAAGATACTTTAAACTTGGACTAAAGGGTCCTCACCGGGTGGGGAAAAGGAAAAGTACAAGAGCGCCTCAATTGCTTTCTTCTGCAGAGGCTGAAAACAAACCTGGCGCTGGACATAGTTCAGCTCAATCCCAAGACATGTAAAAATATTACCTCCGCCCATTTCAGGTGAAGAAAGGCATTTGCGGTTTCCAGTTCTTTGGCCTCTGCATCCAAGGATCCAGAAAGGAAAACAATCAACGTCAGTGAAACGTACCAGCATCCCTTCCACCCTCACAAGGAAGACTTACGTCCAAGGATGCGAGCACACAGCCAGCAAAGAACGAGGGAGGAGGTGGGCTCGAAGGGCACCTCGGACCCTGACGGGCGCCCAGGCCCTGTGTCCACGACCCCTGGCCCCAGGTGTGGGCCCCAGACCAGCAGGTCCTGGGACTTGCTAGAAACACAGAATCCTGGACCCTCCCACCCCAAACGGACCCAAGTCTGCATTTCAGTTAAGTTCTCCAGGTGACCGTTGTGCACGTGTAAGTTTGAAAGGCACGTTCCGAGGACCCTGCTCACCAAAACCCACCATTTCTTTCCTTTTATTCACTTATTCAAAATATACTTGTTAGAAGTCTATCAGGTGCCAGGCGCTTGTCCAGGTGCTGTGGAGTCTGCACCCCCGTGGAGAAACAGATGCACACGTGGATGGAACAGACAAGCGGGGACAGAGGCGGCTCCGCCAGAATGAAAACAGGGTGATGTGAGCGCCGACAGGCGGCCCCCTGAGAGGGATGGGGGCTGAGGGAAGCCCGCACAAAGGCCCTGCAGGGGGAATGAGCTTAGCAAACCAAGCAGCAGAGAAGATCAGCCAGCCTGAGGCCCAGCGGGCGGGCAAAGAACAAGGGCACTGCAGGGCTTCAGGCAGAGGCGGTTAAGTATTAGCCACGTACAGTAATGCTGAGAAAGGCTGCACCTGGAGGCCTTAGTGGAGAGGAAAGCACCAGTTCCCAGGAAGGCAGGCTCAGGTGTGGTCTCTCCTGCTGGGGAGCCCTTCTCCCCAAGGCTGCTGACACGCAGCTCACAGAGAGCTGTGGTCACTTTAGGACACTCTCTTTGTGATTGGTTGGAAAACCAGAAACCTGGGAGCCATCTAGGTTTCTGTTATCACGTTCAGTCAATATTACCTCTTAAAAAATAATCCCTCGAATACTTCCCTGAGAGTCCACTGAATTCTAAGATCCCACCACCTCTTACCTGGACAGGTGCAATGGTCAGTGCCCGCCCCTGGCCACAGCTTTACCGAGCGACAATTCACTCTCACACCATTCGCCGCGCTGAGTGGACAATTCAGGTGCTTTGGTATATTCAGAGTTGTGCAACCATCACCAAAACTAATTTTAGAATATCTTCGTCACCCCCAAAAGAAGCCCACACCCCTTCACCATCACCCCTAACATCCAACCCTGGGAAACCACTAGTCTACTTTCTGTCCCTACAGATCTGCTAATTCTGGACATTTTACATAAATGGAATCACACAACATGTGGTCCTCGGTGACCGGCTTCCTTCACTTAGCACCATGTTTTTAAGGCATAACCGCCTGGCAGCATGCATCGGTATTTCATTTCTTTTTATTGCCTGATAATATTCCATCGTATGGAGAGGCCACACTTTACCCACTCATCAGCTGAAGGACATCTGGGTTGCTTCCTCTCTCTGGCTAATACGAATAGTGTTCTGACATTTCCGCACAAGCTTTTGCGTGGACCTGTTTTCCCTTGCTTGAGTACACACCTAGGATTGGAATTGCGTACAGTTCCTGTGTTTAGCATTTGGAGGAAATGCCGGGCTGTGTTCATTTTACGTCCCCACCAGCAGCGTGTGAGAACTCTGATTCCTCCGCCCCTCGCCAGCTCACCCTCTGTGGCTCTGACCACAGCCTCTCCTAGGGAGTGTGAAGTGATGCCTCACGGTGGCTTGATCTGCATTTCCCCGGTGGCCGGTGCTACCGAGCATCGTTTCTGGGTACAAGCCTTGCCCTTCTTTGGTTACATTTCTTCCAAAGTATTTGGTTATCTTTGACGATACCGCTGATTGCTGTGGAGCAGTACAAGTGATTTTTGCGTGTTGGTTGTGTATCCCTCAGCCTCACTGACCTTAGTTATTAGTGCTACTAGTTTTTGTGTTTTGTTTTTTTTGGGGGGGCGGGGATGGGTTCCTTAGGATTTTCTATATGTGAGATCATGTCATCTACAAACAGAAACAGTCTTACTTCTCTCTTTTCTGATATAGATGGCTTTCCCCCCATCATCTTGCCTAATGCTCCGATTAGCACCGCCAGGACGATGTTAGACAGAAGCAGGGAGGCTGAACACCTTTTTCTTCCCTTTTCTCCGTTAAAGACGATGTTTGCTGTTTGTTTTCCTTGATCCCTTTATCAGGTTGAGGAATTCCTTTCTATTCCTAGTCGTTGAGTACTTTGGTCATGAAGGGGAGTTGAATATTGTCAAATGCTTTTTCGGGATCTATTGAAATGATCATGGGGGTTTTGTCCTTTAGTGATATCGTCTATTACATTAACTGATTTTTGTTCCTAGGTCAACTTTGCATTTCTGGCATAAATTCCTCATGGTCAGGATGTATAATCCTTTACATGTATTGCTGGATTCAGTTTTCCAATATTTCTTTGAAGTTTTTTGCATCTATACTCATTAAGAGATATCGCTTTGTAGATTTCTTGAAATGTTTTTGTGTGGTTTTGGTATCAGGGTAATTCCGGCCTCACGGAATGGGAAGTGTTCCTTCCTCTTCTATTTTCTGGAAGTTTGTGAAGGGCTGGTGTTAATTCCTTTTTAAATGTTTGGTAGAATTCCTCAGTGAAGCTGTCTGGGCCTGGGCTTTACTTTGTGAGAGATTTTTGATTATTAATTTCTTTTTTAAAAAATTTATTTCATTTATTTGTTTTTTGGCTGCGTTGGGTCTTCGTTGCTGCGCGTGTGCTTTCTCTAGTTGCGGCGAGCGGGGGCTACTCTTTGGTGCCATGCGCAGGTCTCTCATTGCGGTGGCTTCTCTTGTTGTGGAGCATGGGCTCTAGGCGCATGGGCTTCAGTAGTTGTGGCACACGGGCTCAGTAGTTGTGGCTCACGGGCTCAGTGGCTCTGCGGCATCTGGGATCTTCCCGGACCAGGGCTTGAACCCGTGTCCCCTGCATCGGCAGGTGGATTCTTAACCACTGTGCCACCAGGGAAGCCCCTGATTATTAATTTCTTTACTTCTTCCAGATCTGTTCATATTTTCTAGTTCTTCCTGAATCACCTTTGGTAGTTTTGTCTTTAAGGCATTTGACTATTTCATCCAGGTTATGTAATTAGTCAGCAATGCTGTTCAGAGTGTTTTCTTATAATCCTTTTTATCTCTGCAAGGTTGGCAGTCATGCCCTCTCTTTTATTCTTCTTTTTTTTTTTTTTGGCGGTACGCGGGCCTCTCACTGTTGTGGCCTCTCCTGTTGCGGAACACAGGCCCCGGACGCGCAGGCCCAGCGGCCATGGCTCACAGGACCAGCCGCTCCGCAGCACATGGGATCCTCCCGGACCGGGGCACGAACCCGTGTCCCCTGCATCGGCAGGCAGACTCTCAACCACTGCGCCACCAGGGAAGCCCTCTTTTATTCTTGATTTTACTAATTTGAGTCTTCTGTCTTTTTAGTCTGTCAGGCTAAAGGTTTGTCAATTTTGTTGATCTTTTCAAAGAGCCAACTTTTGGTTTTGTTGATTTTCTCTATAGTTTTCCTATTCTGTCTCTCATTTATTTCTGTTCTAACCCTCATCATTTCCGTCCTACTGCTATTAGCTTTGGGTTTCATTTTCTTGGCTTTATCCAGTGTCTTGAGGTGGAAGCTTAGGTTGTTGACATGAGACCTACCTTCTTTTCTAAAATATAGGTGTTTACATCTATAAATTTCCTTTTAAGCACTGTTTTGGCTGCATCCCATAAATTTTGGTGTGTGGAACCTTAATTTTCATTCATCTCAAAATATTTCCTAACCTCCTTTTCGATTTCTTCTTTAATCTCTTGGCTATTTAGAAGTATCTTATTTAATTTTTACGTATTTGTGAATTTATCAATTCTTTGTCATTAACTCCTAACCTCCCTCTACTGCAGTAAGAGAACATTCTTTGTACGATTTCTGTCCTTTTCAATTTCTTCAGGCTCGGCTACAGCCTCGCCTGGTGTCTACCCTGAGCCCACCATGCTCACCACACAGCCTCATTCAGTCGCTTCCCCCGGGGTCGGGGGGGTGCGGTTCCTTCCTCACCCCACCTCCCCGGGACTCAGCTCCCTGCTCTGCAGGTGACGCTCCCTGACGGCTCAGGCGAGGCCCCCCCCACCCCGGGCGCACCAGAACCGCTGAGCACACGGAGTGTCTCCCCTGGGCGGCGTTTACCTGTTCCTCTCATAGCTTACGTTTCCTTTGTGGTTTTGTATTAATCTTTCTCTGATTCGACGGTGTACCCCAAGAGGGCGGGGATTAGACAGGTGACGGCTGTTGTTGCTTGACTGCCTACATTTAGCACAGTATTTAGAACACACACAGTAAAGTGTGTGGGGGAGACGTCCCTGGTGGGAGGGCAGATGAGGCCCGGGAGGGGGGAGGGGGAGAAGTAGGGGTGGGGCGTGCTGCAGCGGGAGGCGGGAGCTCAGGTGGGCGGGGCGGGCCCGCGGGGCCTGGGCTGCAGGTGGCCCGGGGCCCCCTCCCCCCTCACCTGTTGGTGACCTGCAGCCGCCAGACCCACTGCTCCCAGAAGGCCCCCCACCGCCTGACGCCCTAGCCTGAGGGCCCCGCGTGGTTGCCAAGGCGACGCGGGGGGGGAAGTGGGGGCCGGGGTGGGGCGTGGCCAATGGCGGGGCGGGGGAGGGACAGGCCCCCAGCAGAGACCCCCCCGGGCGAGGGGGCGGCCCAACAGAGCAGCTGTGGGCATCGGCACACCTGCGAGGGGACAGGGGGACAGGGGACGGTGTGGGTGTGGCCCCTCCCAGTGGCCCCCTGCGGGGCCTGGCAGAGGACCGAGGGGCAGGACCCCCTCCACCCCAGACCCTAAGAGCTGGGGTGACGGCTCACGCTGCAGGGAGCCGGGCCTTCTTGGGGTGAAGGTCAGCGCAGCCCCCTGCCTGGCCTCTGCCCCTCTTCCCAGCGCACCTCCCCTCTTCTGCTCAGCAGGGGAGGTGGCGCGTCCTGCGGAGGCCACGTCCAGGGGTCCCCTCCGTCTCACTGGGGCTCCTTCTCTGTCCTCTCGGCCACTCTCCAGCCTAGAAGTGCCACCTGTATCCTAAGGACGTCCACGTCTGTGTCCAGCTTGCCCTCTCCCTTGCGTCATAGCGCCCCAGGGGGTGTCCACACAGATTCCCCGCCCAGCCCCCCTGCAGCCCCAGGCCCCGCTCACTGAGACCCCAACCTCGGACCCGGGTCTTCTCGTGGTCTCTCAGCCACATCCCATCTGTCGACAGACCCCACTGGACGCACACGGGGGTGGGATGGCCCCTTCACCACCCCATCCCTGCAAAGCCACCTTCGTCCATGGCCCGATTGTTACAATCGCCGTCTGTGGTCTATTCCCCGATGGGGTGCATTTAAAAGTCTAAGGTCACTTCCTCCCAGCTGCCTCTCATTCTTCTGGCATAAAACCCAAAGCAGCCTGGGTGGCCTGGGCAGCTGCTCCTTCCCTGCCGACCCGACTCCGCCCACGCCCCCCTGGGACTGGTGACCTCCTGGCCGCAAAGCGCTCTCCGCCAGCCCACAGCTCTCTCCAGACACTCCCAGGGCTCCCTCCCGCCCTCCGTCAGGATTCTGGCCGGACTGTCCCACCTGAGACTCCCTAGTCGCTCTTATCCTGCTGCCCTGTTCTCAGGGCTGATGGCCTCTGGCAGAGGAGACGCAGAGCTACTTGGTCGTTGCAGCTCCAGAGGACGGGGGCTGGTGACTCCCCAGAAGCTACAGTAGTGTTTGGCACGTAACAGGAGCTCGGTTCAATTAGTTATTCTGTGGAATAACTGAATCAAACAGAGAGGCAGCAGGGGATGGAGAGGACCTGCCAACAAGCTTCGTGCTCATCCCCCAGTGTGCTAATCAGAAGAGGCTGCCTAGAGAAGATAAATAGCCCGAGAACTGTATAGAGTTGGGTGTAACTGCAGCAGATGTGCTGGGGGGATGCACTCCGGGTGCTGGCAAGGCCACGGCGGACCGCCTGCTGGCACTGCCTCGTGAGATGCAGTGTGGGCACAGGTATGATGTGCACGTGTATGACCCATGTGTGTGTGCTGTGCACGTGTGAGACAGCAGTCGTGCTCCTAGAGACCTCCCCTGGGTGCCTCGGGGACACCTCCGAAGACGCTGCACGGGTTTTGGCAGCAGGGCATTGCAGGGAACCTAGAAGCCCGTCACTGGGTGTGAGGCCACATGTGGCCACCGTGCACTGCCTAGGCCTCTGGCCTAGAGAGAAAGGACAGCCTGGAAGGTGACACACAGGGACATGGATTGTGGGGGGAAGTGGTGGCCGACGCCATCTCTGCAACTCACACCCGCAGCACTGCGCGTGATGCCCCCCACAGTAAGCACCCCCGGCGGCCCTGTCTGGAGTGGCCAGCTGCGAGGAGAAGCCCTGTGTGAGCAGATACTTACGTGCCATGGACAGAGGGGTATCTCGCGCATTTTAGGTCCAAAACTAAAAGGAAAAAAATGCTTGCTTTTTCCTTTAGGTAGAAGGACGGGGGCGTGGGGAAGACTGCAAAGGAGCTGTGACTTGCTTTATAAGCCTCTCTGCACGTGGATTTTTATTAATGGCTTTCCATGCATTTCTTAAACAGCATTAAAACAAAAAAGCAGAAACATGTCACTTAGAACTTGGTAAACATTTTTTCAACAGTTATGTAATTGCAAGCGTATCTCATTTTTCTAGAGAGAAAAAAACTGATGCCTGGGATGATGAGAAATGAAATTTGACTTCTTGTGATGGTATCTGTATATCTCTGAAAGTTTGCAAGTGACTAGAATTGGGTTTTCCAAGATGGCATGCAACCCGTGCAAAGACTGACAACCCATGACAGCTGGGGTCTCGGGCTCCCGAATGCCCACTCCATGCACTGAGTCTGTGGACTCCACCCGGGTTTCCATGCTCCGGGTCACCTCTGCCCCTGGACTGCTTGTTCTCTGCAGAGTTTTCAGAACGACTTGCAGGCACTCCTGGGAAGCCAGAGGTCCTGGCACCGTCTGCCCCCCAGCCCCCCCCCCCAGGCCCTGGCCCTGTGCCTGTCCCAGTGTTCCCCGCAGCCGCAGGAGGCTGTGCTCCCTGAGGACGAATCCCAGTGCCAGCAGGAAAATGTTTCTCCCTTGTCCTGGGTCTTCAGTTTGGGGCAGGAGACAGCATTCAGGTGAGAGGTAGGAAGGAGAAGTCTCTGGAAAATCCCTCCAGTCTCTGAGCAGAGTCTCAAAATCGTAGGTGGGATTTTGGTACAGTGGTATGATATGCCAGGAGTAACTTTATTTCTCCGGGGAGGAAACAGTACCGAGTTCTGTACAAATTTTATTTTATTTTTTGGCTGCGAGGCATGTGGGATCTTAGTTCCCTGACGAGGGATCAAACCCACGCCCCCTGCAGTGCGAGCGCGGAGTCCTAACCACTGGACCACCAGGGACGTCCCTGTGCAAATTTTAAATTGTCACCTTCAAAGGAGTAATAAACCTTGAGAGTCTATATATTAATTTCTGGCAGATAAACTGTCATTGTTTTGCATATTTAAGAACTTCCAAAGTCTGTGCCGGTTGTTGCCGTCAGCTGATTATGCTGGACCCGTTTGCTGATGTTCTGTTTACATCACTAACTCAGGAAGCAACTGCACTGAAGCGTCTAGAACGTGAAGTCGGGCGGCCAGGACCAGCCCAGGGCTCCGGGTCCCCCTTCTGCTGACTTGCCCTGTGGGCCTCACGCTGTGGCCCAGACCACCAGCCAACGGTGTGAGCTAAACTCCTGGCCTCGATTACCCTGTGTGTCCAAAAATGAACACGGTTTGCCTAATGTAACGCAAAAGTTGGATTCAGATCAACAGAAAAAACCCTTTGACGTGAAGTTATTAATAAACAGTCAACACCAGTGGCCAGCACTTAGGAACGCCTATCCGTATCTTAGCACGTGACCTGGTCACTAGGCTGCTCGAACACATCCACCTGCTTCCATCAGCACCGGCCCTTGGAGCCTGGTGACCCGCAGGCGCTCCGCACAGCCGGTCCACACCGAGACGTGCTGAGTGCAAAACACACTCCGGATCGCCAGGGCTGCATGAGGAGAACGTGGAACGGCTCAGGAATCCATCTTGCACTTCTCGGATATATTGGGCAAAATAAGTTATTTCACCCATTTTCTAAGTGGCTACTAGAAAATTTAAAGTTTCCTAAGTCGTTGGCATCGTGTTTTACGGCACCCTCCTTTATCTTAGGACGCGGGAACAGGGTCGCAGAGCTGAGGTGCCAGCCTCAGTGCAGACCCAGGTCCCGTCTACCACCCAGCGCCCCGGGTCCATGTCCTCACGGCTCCCTCGTCCCACACTCGCGTCTTTGTGCTGTAGCCGGTGCCGACGGGGAGGCGCCTCGGTGCCCGTGGGCGCACAGCTCACAGCGTTGGCAAGGCGATGACCAGGCAGTGACGGCCTGGCACGTGACGGATGGCAGGCAGCGGTCGTGAGCAGCGTGGACCAAGCACAGGGACTTCTGTGTGTCTCCTGGCTCCACCGACAGGTGGACACTCTCCTCGATGGGGGGAGGGGGGGTAAGTCCGATCCAGCTCCTGCTGTCTGTGCAGCGACACTCCATCGCCCGAGCCCCCGCCCCGTCCCCGCTGCATCTGGATCTGAGCCCCGGCTGCACGGTCACCCCCATGCTGCAGTAGCTCCGGAGCAAAATGCTTCACCGCTGCCTGGCGCTGCTATTTGGTATCACCGGCCCGAGGGGTCCGCTGCCTCCCCCGCCAGCCCCGCCGAGGGGCGTCTCTCTGGTACTGGGGCCAGACTCCGTCGGCGCCATCCCTGCCGGGTGCCACCCGGGAAAGTGCCCACGAGACGGAGGCTCCGTCCTGGTCACCCGAGGGTGGGACCCCCATCCACAGGCCACTCTTCCTCCTGAGTTCCTGGGGTTGACTGGACTCCACTAGTGTCTTTGGTTGCCACAGGAGATTGGGACCCTTTCTGAGAGGAGACCTGAATGGACTATTCAGGGGGAAATCAAGTGGCACCCAGTTTCTTCTGAGCCATCACTTTAATTGTATTAAAGATCAATTAAACAACTGGAAAGAATGAGCAAGAAACACCACAAGCTACCAGGAGAGACGGGTTCACTGAAATACGTCAAACTCTATGTCCCAAGATTGGGAGGCTTTGGGACAGTTTCCATGACTGTCAGTAATCTTCAAGTACTCGAGTAACGACAGGTAAAGAACAGAAATCAGGACAGCCAACAAGGAGGCCCCGATCCCCGGCTACGCCTCACTCCCTGTTCTGGACACGCCGCGTGGAGCGTGTCACACCTCCTGTTCAACTCAGGCTGTCCTAGTGTTTGGGCCCATCCCCATGGCAGAAAAACGTGGGGGAGACAGGACTTTTTCCAGGCTGCACAATTAACCTAGTGTTTTTCAGGTCTCTCCTTTCTTTGTTGTTAGATTACTTAATGTTTCACACTATGTTTTAAAAATCCCAGTTTGAAGTTGGAACCATTGTCACCAGTTTAGATTTAGGCCATTTGCACCTGTCTTCTCCATAAAGAATAAAATACAAGCTTTACAAGAGCAGTAAAAAATGAGGCTTAACCCACCAAAGACACGTGGAGATACTGCTGTGGCCCTGCAGACACCCTGCCCACGCTCCCCGGTGGCACCTCCATAAACTCTGCCGACTTCCCCCTGGACCTCAGCTGTGCCCCTGCCCCCTCCCCCTCCTCTTTCCCATCTCCATCAGCAGCCCATCGTCCACTTGGGTCATTCAAGCTGGAAACCCGCTGTGGGGCAAGCCCCAGACGTGCGTGGTCCCCGTCACCCCGCGGACGCCGCCTGCCCTTTTTCCCCACGGCGGACAGAGCCGCCCTCAGGAGGGCGCTGGCTTCCTCCCTCACCTGCTCAGAGCCAGCAAGAAGCTGCCTGTCCACCCCGCGCCCCCTGGCCCCCTTGCACCGCTCTGCCTGGGCTCGGGCGCCCTGGCCTGTTGCTCTGAGGGCAGCAGCCTTGCCTCACTTTCCGCTTCTGCCTGCAACAGTCTTGTCTCCCAAAGGGAGGGCTGTTTTCTCAGTCTACCATCTCCGTGATTTCAACTGGGTCCTTCTAGTAAACCTTCTAAGTGCCCTGGACATCTTCTTTATGCAAATTCATAGTTACTACGTTTATGTAAACGAACCACGTATTTCTGTCGCCCAAGATCTGCTTTGGGATACCTGGGTGACCAGTGACTCACAGGTAGGCACCCGTAAGGCATATTTGTTGAATAAACCGTGCAAGAAATTGGCTTTTATATCCCAGTTTCAAGTCGAATATGTATCCCTGGGGTTACATGACTTCTTTGAATAAACTGCATGAATACAGGCATGAGAACTGGTCACTTTTTGTACCTATTTCCCTTCTGCAAGCCATTCCACCTCAGTTTTGCCAGGGCCAAACGTTACCCTAAATGTGTAACTAAATCCTTGAAATCAGCTTTCCACAGGCAAAGCAGAGAGGAAACCACTGTCCCATGGCCACACTGGAAAGCTGTCCGGTGCTCGCTGACCCAGCGGACAGACCCCTGGCGGGCAGAGTCATTACTGCCATTAAAAGCAACAGAACCGTGGCCCTGGGATGAAACTGAATCAGTATTAACACCGTCTCTTTTAATTAAGTTTTCGTCCTCCCGACTTCAAGCACCTTTTTGGGCCTTAACGTATACTAAAAGTGAACACTTACAGTCCCAACACGTTAACAGCCGGTGCTACGAGGTCTCCTGAGTTTCTACCACCGAGATGCCCCTTCCTTCGGGAAAGTCTTTCCTGAAACCCGACAGCCCCGCTCAGAGGCCACGGTGAAGGTGGACGGGACACGCAGGCGACCACTAGCCCCCGGTGGGCGGGCCCTTGCCCTCAAGCACGTGGCACAGGCATCCGGTTCACACACACGGGCAACGGTGGGACGGTGTAACCGAGCAGCAGCCTCGGTGCCCAGCAGGACAGAGCAGCCGAGGCTCAAGGCGAGTCTGGGACGACCGCAGGCTGGGCACTGGAGCCACGGCCAAGGGGACCTGGACCCTCCGTCCGTCCGTCTGTGCAATCGGGATGGAGAACGTCCTCACGACTGACACGGGACGGGAGTGATGCCCGGTGGACGGATGAGTGGACGGGAAGGGGAGACAGGGGAGGGGGACTGATAGCACAAAGGCAATCTTTTCAGCACTGTCAAAATCATAGCAAATACACTTAAATACATACAAAGTTTATTAAAAATAGGTTGCCAATGAAATACAGTAGAAATGGAAAACTACAGCAGTTCTGATGTCTTCTCCATAGTAATGCACAGTTATGAAAAGCACTTTTACACATATTCACATTTGACCTAATCGTCCAAGGACGGCCAAATCCACGTGTACGGGTTTACAACCACACATACCGATATCCCTGCGTGTAAATATTTACATGTACTTGCATGTACTTAGGTGTATTTGTTGTTTTTCTATATATTAACAGAATAATAGTTCACCTGCATCTTTTTCTTTAAAGAAGGTGTGGATTTAGTCCCCATAAGGCTGCCAGTGCTCTCAAGACGTCTGGGAGGGGCAAGCATGCAAATCCTTCATAAACACTTAGAACCACTGTACTCTCTTACCTAACAAGGGAAATGGTAAAAGCACACTTCCAAATAAGAACCCTGACAGACACAGAAACTATTTACACTCGCATTTTAATGACTTGCCACATAGCTCTCGTGAAAGTGTGCGTATCCTCCTAACACACCTACTGGTAAGAGAACAACATGGTACAGAAAATCATCTAGACCCACAGCAGGGCTTGTCAAATAGAAAATCTGCTCTTAATCACAAGGTAATTTACTGTTTGAACATCACGTAATATTAAACAAAGTGAGGTCCGTTTCCCCAACACCAGCCACGTATTCACAGCCAAAGAAGTGACAGTGGTAACTAATAATTCATGAAAATTAAATAACTATTAGAATGTGTAAAAAAATAGCCTGAACGCCGTACGGACTTCTCTTACAGTATTTAAATTACAGATGCCATATGCAATCGAACCCCTTCCTTTCCCTGACAGCAGATCGATGTAAATCCAGTTCTTTTTCAAATTTTGAATTTCTGAGTTGTGCTCAAGTGTCACCTACTAAGCTCTCATTCTTCTTAGATATTTTTGTTCCTATTCATGTCAACACTGTTCCGTAAAGATGTCCTCTTTTATAGATTCCCTTGGAATATTTCAAACAGTTAACTTTCTAACGTAACTGCCACCTTTAAAACCACCAATGACTTACTGGTATAATAATAATAATCTGATATTTATAAAAATAAAATTTCCTAAGCTTAAATCCTCAAAATTTTCTTCTTGGAGAAACTTGTTTTAATCAAATACTAGAGCTGAGCCGGAGGGCTGTCCCTGTAGGGAGCAGAATGGAGCATCTTACTTGGAGGACGCTCGGGTCTGGGCTGCTTCCCGGCTGCAGGGACAGGAGGACGCCAGCTGTGGACTCCTCAGCACACAAGCGCGTTTCCGCGTGGTCCCTCCTGGAAGGTGAAACCTGACTCTCCCGCAAAACAGACTGCAGGTGCCGCTACACAGTGCAAACGACAGCCTGGGGAGTTCAAGCTACTCTGTCTGATAAGCGAACATAAGGTTTCAGAAAAAGAACAGAAATAGGATGTCTTTGTGCTCTCGGGGGGAGGACGGGGAGGGACGCAGCACCTCGTTACCCTCCACTGCCCTCCATTCTTCCCCCTTCCAGGCCCAGACTCTAGAAGAGAAACGAACAGAAAAAGTTATCTTCGTGGGCGTCAGATAATGAAGAAAGCAGACAGCGTCTGAATTGTAGAAATGACACTCTCTTGGTAAAATAAAATGGAATTTCTTTGCGCTGGAACGCTTCCAAATGCCAACGCTTCTAGAAACAGGAATCACCAGTGGCTTGGGAAGGTGGCCCGCCCGAGCCTCCAGGCAGGCGCAGCCCGGAAGCACAGCGAGAGGCCTGGGCTGGACGCAGGGGCCTTCCTCACTTCGTGTTCAGCTCGTTCTCCAGCTCCGTTAATTTGCGAGAGGCTTTCACTTTATTGGAGACGTCGTGGCCTTGGGAGAAGAGGCGCTGGCGCTCTCTGAACGTCAGGTTTTCAGGGGCTCCAGGACCCCCAGGTACATCCGCGTCTTGGCTGCGTTGGAAGGAAATGCAAAGGGTTACTGTTCAAAATAGAAATAACCCGTCAACGAGTAGCTGAGTTTACATAACGCGCAATTCAGTAAAATTTAGAACAAAGACTCATTCTTTGTTAAATTTTGTCATACTCCTGCCTGTGGGCTGTATTTAAACCCATGTAGAAAAAGGGCAAAATGTTCTTTTACTAAAATGTTACCTTTCTTCAGTCACACCCAACTCTCAAAAAGCTATAGCGACTTCACTTTTAGCAAAAGAAGGTAATACTCAGTAGTTAAGTTTAACTAAAGAGGTATCGTTCCGAAATCCAGCATTTTAATGAATCCCACATGTATCCGAGAGGCATCTATCAACATACTAACTTAATAAAAAGTTATGGTAAGATGCTAAAGATTTTCTGGATTAGTTCAACGTCAATGACTTAAGAACCGTTTGGGCATCAGCCGTTCTGACTAAAACCTAGCTGAGGACGTTCGCTGAAGATTCAGGGGGCGGCCTTTCGCGGTCCAACAGGACACCTGGGCTTTTTGCCCTGGACTTTACGACCTTCTTTGGTGGAAGCAAACAGCAACGTGTCCAGCTGCCTCTAAAGTTCTGACCGGAAAGCCTGGTACCTACGCACCGTCTGAGGCAGAACTATGTTAGCAACACAAGATAAAACAAAGCCTCTGTGCTCACGCAGTTCTGTACAATGAGAAACACCTGAGCTGACAATGAAGTCTGAAATTTCAGCCCAGCCTCATAAACGGTGGTGCAAGAAAAAAGTCCTTGAGGACGAGACACTCGTCCAGCACGAGTTCAGTTCTAGCAAGTTCTAGCAAATACCTTTTAGACAGTTTCTCTCTCGGATCGCGATAAACGTCATGGGCCCCGATCAGTGCTCCAGCAGATCCCACGTAAGAGTTTGGTCCTTTCCCATAAAAGGAAAAGTCAAAGTTAAAGTACTTGCATTATTTCCCAAACTTCACTCATGATGAAGATGCAGTGCTCATGACGCCTTTAAGTCCTGAATAAAGAAGCAGCCAGAGGCTCTTCAAATCAGTAAAAGATCCACCAACTGGAAACTCACATCCCTCGGTGGCCTGAGCAACCCAATGAGGACCCTCACAAGGTGCTAAGTACCTGGCCTGCTGCCTTTTATCATTAGAGAGGAAACCAGCATAAAGTCTTAGGGGGTAACAGCCGAAAAGTTCAAATCAGGTAAAATGTGTAACTATCATGAATTCACACTAAAAATCCACAGAAGACTGACTTAAGTGGGGAGATAGCAAAATTTTTCACACTCCTGACACTAAGAATTTTCTTACAAAATCGCAGAAAGCAAATGTAACCCAAAGATTAAGAAGTAATGCTCCTCTTTTCAGGACAGCTACTGAATTGTTCCCCCACAAAATGGCTATAATTCTTAAAACTTTTGGAAAAAATGAGGTACTAAAACCCCCTAACGTTTGATACTAACGCTGCATATACAAAATCACTGACAAAATAAAAAGGAGACGTGAATCAGCATGGTGTGACTGTCAAGACACCTGGCCTATGGCCCAGCCGGTAACTATGGGCGAGTGACACTGCCCGGCCTGGTACCAGCACCACATGCTCATCTGCTGCAAAGGGCTGCTGAAGATCAAAAGAGATGATGCGGGGTTTCCCTGGTGGCGCAGTGGCTGAGAGTCCGCCTGCCGATGCAGGGGACGCGGGTTCGTGCCCCAGTCCGGGAAGATCCCACGTGCCGCGGAGCGGCTGGGCCCGTGAGCCATGGCCGCTGAGCCTGCGCGTCCGGAGCCTGCGCTCCACAACGGGAGAGGCCACAACAGTGAGAGGCCCGCGTACCGCAAAAAAACAAAACAAAACAAAACAAAAAGACATGATGCACGTAAAAAGCTTTAGATGCATCCGAATGTAAGGTAATAACGCCACTAAGGATGTATGATTAAATCAGTACTAAGGTATTTCTGCTAATTGTTAACATCAGCAAGAGAATTTCACACTTTGAAAAATCTTTCGCATATAACCTAGGGTGGAGGAATCAACGCTCGAAGTACTCAGCAAACACTGACAGTGTTGTGCACCGGATTAAACAGGCCACAAAACTATCACAATATTTCAACACTAAAATTATCCTTTTCAGACAGGTTGCGCAAAAGTGAATGCTTATGTTTCTTTCCTCCTTTTATAAAAGGAGCGTCTGACGTGCAGCCATGTCTGATACGTCCAAGACAGAGCTCAGTCACTTCTGACGGGTCCCTGCACGCATCGCATCTTCCCTCACGAGTTAGCGCAGGCCACCGGATCATGGCCCGGGAACTCACCCTCCGCAAAGACTCAAAAGATTAAAGAGAAACACATCTCTAACGTAAAGTAATCTGTTCGGGGCCTTTAGATAAATTATTCGCAGAGTGGAAAGCTTTCAATTTTAATTCTACATTTTCCCTTCATTTTGCTTTAAAAACGTTGTGTTTTATCTTTTGAACTTTGATTTAAGAATACTTGCTTCTTCCCACTGGTAAAAATCAATTCTTGAAAAATTTCAGAATTTTTAATCAGAATATCTAATAGTTTCAGCTGACTATATATGAAGTAACACTGCACATTCTTTTTTTTTTGGCGGTACACGGGCCTCTCACTGCTGTGGCCTCTTGCGTTGCGGAGCACAGGCTCCGGACGCGCTGGCCCAGTGGCCATGGCTCACGGGCCCAGCCGCCTCGCGGCACGTGGGATCTTCCCGGACCGGGGCACGAACCCGTGTCCCCTGCATCGGCAGGCGGACTCTCAGCCACTGCGCCACCAGGGAAGCCCAACACGACATATTCTTCAAATCTTTTCCAAAGAGCTTTTTTAGTAAAGAACATTTTTTAACACGTTGCTATGCTAAAATTGGACATCATCCATTCCAATCCGTACCCTAACCCTACTCCTCACAGCATCAGGGGAAGAACCGAGCCCAGGCCACAGAGGCTCATGGCAGAGGGGAGAGCTGAACAGGGTGAGACAGTGGGGGAGATGGCGGACGCAAGGCCAGAACGCAGACAACTCTGCACTTTACGAGGAATCTTCAAGAAGCAGGAGCGACCAGACGCAGGGTGTAACCTGCTCCCATGCGGTACTTTTAGTGTGAAATAGAAGGGTTAGTGATGTGACTGAAAGCCCAGATGGTTAGAAGTGACACCGCACTACAATATCCCTCATCAAACCTCCTATTTATCTGTGTCACGACACTCCCAAAACATCTAAGGTTCAGCCTGTAATCTGATGCAAGGAGACCGATGGCATCTTGCTTCAAAATTGCTATTATCACACAGGTCTTTAAAGGTACCACATTCTAGATATTTGCAACAGAAATTTTACAAAAAGATTTAACGTTGGCTTCTAAGTGACTCGACCTAAGGATTACCTACTAAACCTTCCAAGTGAATCAGAGCTCTGACTCAGGTGGTAAGAAAGATCCTAGTAAAACTCGTTTACCTACGAGTCACGGTTACTTGAGTTTGACTATCCAGTTCTTTTAGAACTGCCAGGAGCCCGATGCACGGACTCTGCAGAACCGAGAAGACTCAGTTTGAGCACCTTTACTGCCAGCCTCCCGACGTTTAAAGGGGCCGGGTCAGGCTGAAGAGTCTGAATCTCGATAGCGCACAGCTGTGCTTTCAGTCTAACTTTCAGCGCTGTCTCCAAAGCTGATTGGGAACACGGGCCTGCAGCACCCGTGGGTGTGCTCTGCAGTCCACGGAGGGTCACGGCCAGAGGCAGCCGCACGCCCCCGGGGCCTGGCCAGCAGGGCCGGGACGTGTGAGCATGGGAGGGGCCGGGCTGGCTCGGGCGGGCGTCGCCTCACACCCACCCCGACAGCGCGGCTAAGCCGGCAACACGAAGTTCTGTGTGTGTTAAACAGCTGGAAGTACACAGGGGCCGACGGCACTGGCGACAGCAAGAAATTTAACCGTGGACACCGAGATGCTCGAGCGCGCACCCACTTGTTTGAGGGAGGGGACGCAGGCCGGGACCAACAGCACTTCAAGCGATTAGGGGGACGGAGGAGGGCTGCCGCTGCCGGCTGACTGCGGAAACGGGACGGTTTCCAGTGCGGAGATCACTGCTGGCGCCCTGAGAGGGTCTGCCCCAGAGCAGGAACGCCGGCCTTCCGGCTGCGCTGGAGCAGATCACCAGGCCCAGCCCGGCGATGCAGAGAGAGCCCCGCTCCACGGCGGGCGGCGCGAGCCCAGCGGAGCGGAGGGGCCGCCGGACAGACGGCAGAAGCTCGGCTTGGTGGCAGGGGCGGCGGGTGGGCTGGAGAGGAAGATGCCACCGCAGGCCAGTGCCGCAGCCGGGGGAGGGCCTGGCGCAGGAGGTGCATCCTGACCTGCCGGGCCGCCGTCCTCGTCGTCGTCGTCCTCCTCGGCGTAAGCCACGAGCTTGGCGGTGTACAAGGCGTCGGGGGAGAGCACCTGCGCCTGCAGGTAGGAGGCGGTGCGCTGGGGCGGCGGCGGGGGCGCGGGGGCCGGGGGCTCGTAGCCCCGCGGGAGCGGAGGGCGGCCCAGGCCCAGCTCCTCGGGCTCCAGCAGCTGGCGCTCGGCCTCGTCGTGCTGTCGGCGCCGCTCGGCCTCCAAGCGGCTGTAATACCCCTCCTCCTGTCGCCTCTGTGGCGGGGGACAGAAGCGCGAGGTCAGCGGGCAGGAAGGGACGGGCCTGCCCCGGGTCCCCCAGCACCACAGCGGATGGACCCGGACACCGTCTTCCCTTGGGACTCGACACCAGACCGCGTGGGGACGGGGGAGGGAGGAATGAAGGAGCTGTCAGGGCCCCAGCCCCAGGTACCACGTGGCTGTCCCATCCCCAACCGCTTCTCTCTCTCTCCTTCTGTTGCCGGTAGGACAGTAACTTACCTGTTACTCCTGAGTTTAAAGACAAAAGCACACCAAAACTAGGCTGCAACTGCCTTTCTACAGCTGGCACTTCCCAAAGTGCAGCCCTGCGTGCTTTTCCACCGAACCCCGGTAAACTCAGAAGAGCGGACCTTCCTTGACAAGAAGGACGTGATTACGTCACCTGGCTGACTTCTAGGTATGCAGAGGGAAGCGACTAGGAAACCCCGAACTGTAAAAAAACATTACTCATCTTTCCAAGGTCACAACCAATACGCTTTCCACGGTTCTTAATTGGTATTTCAAATCTTAATAAACTCCCTGCCAGACAGAAAATTGAGAGAGCCAGGCAACAAGATATTCAAATATATTTTGACACAGACTGTACATTTTTTCTGACATACATCTGCACGAACTACAGTTGACAGTGTTAATTTAACATTGAAAACAGTAACAGCACAGTTTTGTTAAAGATTGACAGGCGTTTCAGAACACAGGAAAAAAGTGAAGAAGAAAGGAGATGAAAGATCAGACAGAATAACCTGCCTTAACTTGAGGAACGTTCAGTGTACAACGTGCAACGTACAGAACGGAAGGACAGTGGCCTTTAAATTCATTCAACGGAAGGCGACTAATTTAGGGGCCTTGCTGGCATTAGGATTAAAGCTTTTAGTCCCCATTTCACTTTGCACACTGTGTCTTCTCCCTACTCCCTCCACACACACACACACACACACACACACACGCACACAGTGGGCAAAACTTCACCTTCTGAGGGAGAAAACGCTAAGAACAAATGCCAGCCTCAATCCTGGCCCTGGGCCCCATTTCTCACTTTATCTTCTTACACTGTGTTGAGACACCCTGAAGGAAAAACATTTTTACCTTATTTTCTACACAAAATGAGCGTTCTCTTAAGAGTGTGGAATTAAACCTGGAACGACCTCTGCAGAGTTTAAGTGGAGTTGTGAGGAATCTTAGTATTATGTGAACAAAGCTCACTTGGTCACATTTTAGGGAAACCAAAACATGTTCTTTCAGTTACACTAAGAGCAGGTATACAGTCATATGAACCGAGAAGACTGCATTCTACCCAAAAAGTGAACGGCACATTTTCCTATGACGGAGCAAACCCATCAATTTTGGACATTCTATATAAAAAATAGGTTATTCGGCTTCTTTTTACACTGAGTGCTCAATCATAGAAGCAGTTACCCACACACAGGTGCATCTGACATAATCACGACTTGTGAGAACGCACACTGGAAAAAAGTCAAATAACCCAGGAGTTTCCCAACGTGGAGAACACGGCCTGGCCGCCTCCCTGCGGGCACTACTCCCAGGTGGCCGAGGGCTCAGGCAGAGGTGGGACAGACAGCTGAGGGGCCCGGCCAGGAAAACACACCCTGCGAGCAGCCCTGGGACAGCAGCACGACAGACACTGTTAAAACCCGGGTCTAGTGGCTCAAAGTGTGGAAACCCCATTTCCTTAGACGCATTACTGACTTTGACAAGCTCGAGGGGAGCCTCACCACGAAACCCCAGACTCTGGAAACAGCGCACAAGCTCTTCAGGCACAGCCGACAGCACGATGACAGCAATGGCAAAGGCCAACAGACTGTAGACACGGCTCGTTTCGGTGCAGGTGTGCCCACGTCATCTACCTGGCTCGCACTTAACCAAGTCATCCGTCATTTCCACTCTTACTCTCTGCCTGTCGCGCCCCCACAGACCCCATCACTACCAGAGCCCCCCAAGCTTCCTCCTGCAGGGTGCGCTGTGAGGGTGCTCGCTGGACTTTCCCCACCAGAAGCCGTGACCTCAGAGCTCCCGCCTTCACAGAAGGGAAGTAACGGAAGGCCAGCTTCTCCCACACCTCGTCCAGGGACCAGCCGGCCCTGGAGAGACCCGGAGGCGAGCCCAGAGCCGCGGCGACACGCCCACAGACGGCAGGGCCTGGAGGGCAGCGTCACCAAGTGCCCATTTCTCAGGGGAGCTCAAGTGTGCTGTCATGTTAAAAGCAATTAAAAGGATTACCTGAATCTCAGAAACCCACATATGGAAACAAAGCAATAACTCAGGATATCTACCAGATTACACACTAAATTAAATTTCCTTGTATCGTGTTTTCTATAAGCCATTTGCTCTCTTCACCCCTGACCAGAATTAAGTCACGAAGTAACCGATTTGAAACCCTTAAGGTTAACAGAGTGACTTCCTAGTTTCCTGTCCTTCCCACGGCCCGACCTCCCTGTGAACAACTGGACACTTGTCACCTTCACAGTGACAAGCTCGACCCCGTCCAGCAAAGACCAGAGGCCCGAGCACACAGAGGCCCCACAGTCCACAAGCTTGAGCGACAAGACTCGGAGAAGAGGGGGAGGGGGAGATCCCGGG
>NW_006769874.1:1795267-1807796 GCF_000442215.2 Lipotes vexillifer | reverse complement strand
GGGGAGAGCCCGGGGGGGAGGGGCCAGCCTGGGAAAGGGGGAGGGGGGACAGCCCGGGGGGAAGGGGATGACAGCTCAGAGGACAGGGCCGGGGACGGGCTGGCCGACGGGGCTGCAGTTTCAGCAGCGGCCCCCTTGCGCATCCCAGGCCCCTCAGCCGCGCACCCCTCGCCCTCAGAGCACCAGGACCTTTTCTTCGGCCTCGCGCCTGGCCCGCTGCTCCTCCTGCCGGGCCCGCTGCTCAGCCTCCCGGGTCCGCAGCTCCTCCAGCTGCTGCTGCCGCCGCCGCTCCTCGTCCTGCAACTGAGGACAGGTCCCGTTCAGTGCGTGCCCGGAGCATCCCAGCGCCAGACACAAGACGCGCACACGACACAAGCACACGCACGGCTGAGGACAGACACCCGGCGGAGGTCCCGGCGGACACCAGAGCCCGCCACCTAACGACCCCGTCCCCACCGCTCCAGAACTACGCTTCCATCGACTGTGGCTCTGAGGAGGAGGCATTTATCCTGGACGCTCACACGTGCAATAGCACAGTTCTTTCACTAGGACACACTCAGCTCAAGCAGCTCACGTGCAGGCAGAGAACGGGCTCCAGCGTACGGAGCCGTGAGACACATTGGACCACCCCCTTCCTTCGCCCCGGTTCAGTTTCCACCGTGAAGGTCAAGAAAGACTCCCCACTCTTGCGGCCCGTGGCAGGCGAACACTAGCCTCTGGACGGGGGCGGGGCGGGGCTCACGTGGCAGCAGACGCTCCAGCGGGCCGGCGGGCTGCCTCGTCTTCGGGACGAGGCTTCTGGCTCCCCTCCCGCCCGCGCCCATCCTGGCCCTTTGCCGTCCGTTCCCTCTGGGTCCCACCCCAGACGCCAAGAATTCCTTCCCAGGTCAGGGATCCCCCAAAGTCTGATTCACAGGATGTGAAGCTGAAATTTGGGAGGCACCTTACTGGAACTCTGTCCTGCTACATGTCTGCCAAGTAACTGTCCATTCTGTTCGAGCACCTTCAGTGTCTGGGGCCGACAGCCTGCCTCCCAGGACAGTGGTAGCTACTAGTCCAAAAGCTTTCCTGCTGTCCTAAAATTCATCACCTCATCGCTGTCTAGTTTTCGTCCTTCAGGTTCTGCCTTTCTGACACAATACAAAACAAATTTAATATCTGTCCTTCATACCATTCAAATACTTAAGGACACCTTCAAACACCTAAGACGTATTCTACTCGGCTTTCAGCTCCTGTACCCTCCTGGCCACGTTCCTCTGTACACTACAGGTCGAAAACGCCTTAGGACGCCGTGAATTAAAAGCACATTTGACTAGCAGAGAACAGAGCAAGAGTCTCTTTTTGCCACGTCCGCTTATAGCCTAAGGTAACTGCGACTTGGAAAAGCTCGCATTCGCCATTTACTTCTTCTGTTCCAGACCTGGGCGTGGCACAAGAGGTGACTCCAAATCTTAAATTAAAATAGCCCTGAGGCCATCTAGTTCAACCTGTAACCACTGCAGGAATCCCTGACGCACAATCACTCAGGGTGTACTCCAGCATCTATATAATCACTAGCTATTCTATAGAGTATTCATAGCAAACCCAGAAAATGTTAACCCCCGGATCTGAACTGTCCGAGTGTATTTTTTCCCTAAACAAAGACAAACATAAACCGAACAACTTGACTCTTGCTTGCTTTTTCTGTGGAACAAAAACTGTATCTGGTAGGAAAGTAACTAACTTGTGTCCTCACGCTTTTTCATGTCAGCGAACAAGAATAAAACATCTCAGAAAAAAATTAAAATTCCCTTCTCAAGGAGAACAAATTAATTAAACTGCCTCCTTAGGATACTCTAGGTATAAGCCCAGAGGGATGCTAGGATAATGATCAGGTTTTGGAGGTTTTGTAGCAGGAGTAGATGCTAATGATTAAGAAGCATGGAAGCAGTCAGAAGTGCCCTGCTGCGTGGAAACGAAGAGGAAAGGACTTCCCAGGAATTTTAGAGTCATCAGCACAAATTATGGGACACAGCACCCAAATAAAAAAAAAACAAAACAAAATAAAACAGCAACTGATCACATTAAACATCTACAGAAAAGTAATTTGTGGAAGAATGTAAAATTGCATGAATGCAGCAGAGGTGTTTCTGTTACCCAATAAAGCAAAAACTAATTTCATTATGTTATATCAGTACTTTCTAGACCTAATGAAAAACAAGTTCTGAGCAAGAAAAGCAGTACACACTGAATCAGCTCCTTTAAGTTAAACAGGATAATTTTAAGAAATCAGAACAATTTCAATTCTCATAATTAAAGGTACAGAACTCTACCTTATAAATCTATAAACAGGCATTTTTCTCTTAAAATCCTGACGGTGGTAAACAAGGAGACTTCCCCTCCTGCTGTTTCACTGGTTTCTATTTTAAGGTAGCAAATGAGCCAGTGCTGTTAGAACTAAGGCAGTTTCTTTCCACTCTTTGGTAAGCTGTTTCACGTATTTTCATTTTCAAAACACAGACTGTTTTGTTTTTCAAAAATATGCTGCTTTAGTCAAAAAAAAAAAAAACAAAAAAAAAAAAGAGAGAGAGAGAGAGAGAAAAGAGAACCTCTTACTTTTCCCCACATAACAGAGCCGGGTGGTACACTAAGGTGTACGGTTACGTCTCACAACAGTTAAAGGGCCCTTCAACTTAAGTTGGGAAGTTAATGGTTCTGAGAGCCAGTGCCTGACGGGGCCTGAACACTGTGAGGTTACATGAAAAGCAGACAAGCTTGCTGTTTCACATTAAAGGCACGAAAAGTCGCATGCTATCAAAACAGTCTCGTAGGAAGTTCTACTTGGGGAAACTAGACTTGAATAGACATAGTAATCATTCTTATAGAGTGAGTCAAGACAGCCCAGACTGAAGCTACTCCAACCAAGAACTAGGCTGGGATTCTGAAAGCAGCACGCAAGCCTGACCCAAGGCCTTGCGATACTGAGGCAGTCCGAAAAAAATAGTTAAAAAAAATAGTACGTTGAGATCTGTGTGTTTATACTTTATACTTTTTTGGGGGATTTTCCCGGACCGGGGCACGAACCCGTGTCCCCTGCATCGGCAGGCGGACTCCCAACCACTGCGCCACCAGGGAAGCCCTATACTTTATACTTTTGTACCACAAAAATACGGTAACTTGTATCTTTAATTTCATGTTGAAATATCTGAATACAAAACGGGGCCAAAACATCCTTTACTTTTTGACATTTTCTCTGAAAAGCAACTGTAAGTCTGTTAAGCACATCACCCTTTCTCTCTGCAGGCCTTTTTTGCTTATGCTCCCACCCATTAAAACTACTCACCCTAAAACAACTTTAAGGCTCCCAGATAAAGAGGCCCCCTGATAGGCCACTTATTAGGACAGGACTCTGGCGTCCCATCCTAGCACATGCAGCTTCCTGCTGTGTCTTGTCTCGGGGGTGGGGGGGAATTTCTCTCTGGAGGGAGGGCCCTCCCCATCAGCAAACAGGGGAAGGGCTGCCACTGGACGACACCAGCTCTTGGCCCTCCGTCAGTGGGGCTCCCTTCCCCGGGTGCAGCCGTCCCCTTCTTTGTAACTGAAGGAACATGATTCTGTCCGGAGTTCTAAGGGAAGACCTACAGGTGCAGGCCTACTCCAGCGGCAGAGACAGGTAAGCAGCGTGGCTCACAGCAGCCCAGAGCAGACATGTGAGGTCGGTCGCCTAGGGCAGCTGTTCTCCCGCCGACACAACCACAGGAACTTCGTGTTCTACTCCCAAACGCACACATGCTGGTTTGAGTATGAACTTATTTCTCCTCCTTGAATAAAACGGACGCTTCCCGAAGGTGGGCTGTGTCTAGCCTCCAGCCTCAACATCCTGGGCAGGGTCTCCCACCTGAACAGGCAGAGAACGCTCTGCTGCCTCCTGAGACAGGCCCCTCCGCAGGTACAACTCTCCGTTAGGGTTCCTACTGATTCTTGCTTGAAGTTTCTACAAAGCTTCCAATTCAACTGCTTCCATGCCTGAGATGCTCCCGAGGGCTACGGCCAATTTCTGCATAAAGGCCAAACAAGAAGGCAGCCCACGGCGCCTCTGAAAACACCCCCTCCCTGCTCTACCCTAGGGGGAGGGATTCTTCCCGTGAGCTGTCGGGTCGTCTGAGACGGAAGATGAACCACTCAACTGGCAGGAGACGAAGCTGCGACGGCCCAGCTGAGAGACCGCTGGTCTCGGAAGCGTCTCCTTGAGAGATGGTTCGCAGTAACCGTTTTATGAGCAGCAGACATTTTCGTGAAGCACAAAGAATACTAAATATGAACCCAGCATATTCTGGTCAGGATCTCGACTCTTAGTCTACACGACATCGGGTACTAGGCCTGCCCTTCTCATCTGCGCACGTTGCAGTTGTCACGGACGAGAGGGCCACAGAAGCGGTCACCCAGCTGCCTAGAGCAGTGAAGGCTGAGCTCCCCTCCTGCCTGCAGGGGGCAGGACCGGCTGCCCCTCAGAGGTCAGCAGGTGCGGCCGCAGCGCTGGGTGGGCCCGGGAGGCGTCCTGCGGGCCGGGAGACCCGGGGCGCTTCTCGAGGGGCAGGGGGCCGCTGCAGGGTCGCGGGGCTTCTGCGACCTGCCGGGTGGCGGCGGCCGTGTGCAGGGGAGTCTGCAAAGGGAGCACGGGCCCGGGCGAGCGAGCCACTCTGCAGGTCGTCAGGTTCCCAGGAAGCTGGGAATCCTCCTTAGGGAGGGGAGAGGCGCCATGCCAGCCACAGGCTCCCCAGACTGGGCGACTGGGAGAGCCGGGCACAGCGGGGAGGCTGCAGGTGCAGCGGACGGCAGCTCACCGTCCCGTATGCAAGTGCACGGGAGGCTTGGGTCCGGGAGGGGGTAGGTGAGCGCAGGGGAGGGCGGCCCCGGGCCCACGCGGGGCGACGGGCACTCAGGGACCCGGGGACCAGAGCCGCCAGGGCAGCCTCGCCACCTCTCTGAAGCTCCCATTTATCCCACGCGTCACCATAAAAATCCCGGGACAAAGCCTAAGGAAAGGCCTTAGAGACCGCACGGGCGGGGCCCTACACAAGTGGGCACAGGCCTGTACCTGGTCCCCATCGTCCCCGGGGGACCCAGTGCCCAACAGCCCCTGGGACAAGGCAAGAGCTCAACCTCTGCTGGGGAATCAGGCTAAGAAATGCTGGGAAACATGGTGCTTACAGTCAACACCAGCACTCGAAATAATTATCTTTTAAAGGAAGAAAAACCCCGAACTACGCCTTTGAAATAAAAATCTCAGTGCGCCCTTTACCCTTGGGTGTTGTCACTCACCTGTCACCACCATGCCCCCCCCACCCCGCCCCGACACAGGATTCTCTTGGGGCCGCAGTCGGTGCATCTCAAAGCTGAGGCCCCAGGCTGCCTGGCCTGCACGCGTGTGACAAGGACCTGGTACCTGAAGAGACAGTGGGACTGACTGGTGTCTCCCACCCGCTTCCACACGGACACCTTAACACACAGAGAGGCAGGGAAAGAAGCAGATACTTCTCATCTCTGTCTCATGCGGAGAAAAACGCAAAGCCCAGAAAATACGCCTCTCGGTCATCGAGGAGAGGAGATGTTTGCAAGAGAGGTTTCCCTTTGGAGTGACACTGCCATCATGCTATTTAAATTGAAAAAAAAGAACAAAACAAAACAAAACAAAACAAAACAAGGAGCGCTGTTATTTGGTGAAAAGGCCATTAGAGTCAAACCTGGATTCAGAGATTTTTTTTTAAAAGTATTGTCAGATACTGACCTTATATCATTTAAAAGCTGACTAACAATAAATGTTGACTTAAAGTCAGTATCAATACACCAGAGCATGAGTGTCTGGCAGATGAGAGAGGTACCGCCCTCGAGCATGAGGGCGCTAAATGACCAACTCAATTTCCCCAATATGGACATAAAACATATCACAGTTACAGTAGAATGCGACCTCAAGTATTTTTTGGCAATGAACTGGTATGGCCGGTAAACTAAACTAAAATCATGTGGTGTTACTGCAGAAAACACAGAATAAATGTTTACTGGAAATTCCTCTTTCTCTACCAATAGACATCTTAATTGGCAAACAATGTCAATACCAGTTGAACTGAGCTTCTAATAATGAATACTTAAAACGTATTTCTAATGTAACAAGAAAAAAAATAGATTACTCACTGCAAAATTTCTCATTTGCCTATGTATTTATGAGTACGTAAGAATACAGAGTACGAATTTGATGACTAAAACTGAGTAAAGGTCAAAACCATAAACAAACAGTAAGTAACACTTAAAAAGTAACAGAGAAAAGCAAAGAATAACTAAATCTAAACACATTCAAAAGCATGCTTCTAGAGTCAGGGAACTACAGATCCTGATCTAGGACACCCCTGAGAACCAGATCTACTGAAAACATAAAAGCACCACCACTAAAAGGAAAAAAAGGAAATCAAGACAGGAAAAAAGTACCCAAGGGAAAGAAACAAGAACATACCAAATCTAGAACAGAGATTGCTGGCATAGCAGTCTGCTGCAGGTAACAGAGAAGGAAAAAAAAAAAAGAAAGATGAAGTGTGAAAAAAAGGTTCAGTTTAGATCTGTATCCGCCACCAGCGTATCTGCGGTTCCCATGCTCCATCTGTGTTTGAAGGACAACCCAGTGAGAAAAGTATGGAAACTACAGACCAATTTCCAGTATTCAGAAATAGAAAAATGCCCACATGATATTAAATCCTTGAGCTTTATTATTAAGACACACAGCAACTAAAAAGAGTAAAATTTCCCTTAGCTCTCTTATTTGGAGACTAAGATATTAATCTTAAAATAAGTAATGATAATACACACAGATACTTTATAGTAAAATATCATAATTCATATTAAGCAGCTTTGAAATATTCAGTGTTTTAATCATTTGGAAAAACTGAGACATTCAATAAAATTTGAGCCTTCAGAAGAAAGAATAATCAAAGAAATACTGCAACGTGGTTTCTAACTTCTCCCTCAACAGTAAATATTAATGACGTCCACTTATTTACCACAAACATCAGCTTTAGATTCAGAGCTAAGGCTGCGGCAGAGGTTAAGCCTTCTTGCCTCGCATTGTGGGGACAGAGCCCCAGGGCCACGGCCACAGCAGCCTCTCGGGGAGCCCACCTGCAGCGCGTCCACTAGGACCCGGGTGGAGCAGGGGTGGCGGCCGTGACGGGCACACAGCTAACCACCTACACACAGGCCAGGGTGCTGACCAGAAGGTGGAAACAGTTCAAAGGACCTTATGCGGGAAGTAATCAGCCCTTCATCAAACAGTTGCTCTTTCAAACAAAACAGTATTGATGGTAAATACAGTTGTTTTTGAGGATGTTTACTATTGATGACTTGGAAACTACTAATAAAACAATGTAATGTTTACCATTTAGACCTTCACTTAAGAAACTTAAGTTTCCTCAGAGGAATTCCAGCTGAATTTTGGACCAAGTTACATATACGTCTGCTTGAGAACACGTAGCTAACAAGAAGTGTGTGCGGTGACATTCCAGGAAAATAATTCACAGAGCAAAGTGAAAAGGCATCATAGTGCCGGCTCAAGGCACTCACTGCCGAGGGTCTAGGATTGAATTTCATCCTGAGCTGGAAAGATTCAAGGGTCTGACGGGACAGGAGACCCTTGGTTTAGGTCTCCAGTACAGATGACATCAGAGGTGGAATTAGAAACAAAACCCAAAAGACAAAAAGGACATGCCCTTTGCTGTCTTTTCTCAGAATACTGCATTATATCTGAAAGAAAAAAAAAAATCACTAAAGTGCATTAACGTAGAATGGTCCCTAGCACTCGCTGCAAATTAATACCAGTAAATGCTTCTCTGTCGACAACTCTCCAGATACACAGGATAACAGAGAATCTCAGATGTGGCATTTTAACAAGCGACTGCATTAAATTAATATAAATTTAAACTTTCTTCTTTGACTTGACACAAAAGGAATAGAAGTTATTTTTATAACATGGAGAACCATGAATAAAATCCTAAGTTCTCACTCCCTTTAAGCTACCACTGAAATAGAATTGCTTAGCACTTTAATAACGCTCGAGAGTCTCCATCTATCTGGGCCGTGACGTCTGACCTGACCCTGCAGCTGTGAACCGCCCCTCTGCTACCCCCGGGGAGCACGGACCACAGAGACCAGCGGCAGCCCGTCCCGGCATGAAGCTTCAGGGCACAGCACGCCTGCCTCCGTGTGCCGGCGACGGCGGCAGAGCGGGGCAGTTAACAGCCGGTCCGGCCCACAGAGACTGAGAGACGTTTACTCTGCGGCCGCTGAAAGACACGTTGCCAACAACTGACCACGGTGATCACCGGTTATTAACGCGTCTTCTCCACCCACGTGCCAGCCGGCCGGCCGCAGCCAGTGGGCGCCCCGCAGCCGTCAAGCGCCGTCTGACCGCGCAGAACCAGCGCCTCTCCAGCGCACATGCCCAGAGCATCTCGCCCCGGCGCCCCAGGACAGCAGCTCCGGCCACGCCCACGCCCCGCGGAGGCTGGGAGCCCGTGCCGCGTGCCCACCCGCCCGGCCCGTTACCCGCGCTCTGCGCTCGGCCTCCAGGCGCTGCATGAGCAGCACGGTGTCCACGTCGTCGTCCTCCTCCTCCTCGTCGTCCTCGTCCTTCTGCTTGGACTCCTGCAGCCGCTTCTGGAACTGCCACTCCAGCATGAGCTTGCGCAGGCGGTCGCTCTCCTCGGCCGAGCGCTCGGCCTTGCCCTGCAGCTCCTGGATCTCGCGGCTCAGCAGGTCCACGATGTGCAGCTGCTGCTGCTACATTGATTTGTTAATATTTCTGATTTCACGGCTTCACATCTCAATATTCAATTATAAATTCATATTCCAAAAGTTACACTAAGATTCAGAAGGATCCAAATATAAAACGAATAATTCAAGCTTTCAATACAGAAAACCGGGGGGCGGAGCCTGCGCCCGCAGCTGGCCCAGCCTGCGCTCCTGCTCCCGCCGCCGGCGCTCGCGCTCCTCCTCCAGGCGCGCCTTCTCCTTCTCGTACCAGCGCTGCTGCTCCTCCCGCTTCTTCCGCTCTGCGGCCGCCTGGGCGCCGGTGGGAGGCGGCGGGAGGGGCGCGTCCGCGGGGACTCCGTCCCCGTCGCCGTAGTGCCCGGGGGGCGGGTCGGTCCGCACCGGCGGGGAGGCGGCTGGGGTCTTCCAGCGCCCAGGGCCGCTCTTGGTGAGCGTGGATGCGGGGGTGCCCGCCTTGGAGGGGGGGCCCAGGTGCTCCTGGCTGGACGTGCTGGAGCCCAGCGAGGAGCCCTGGTTGAGCCACACGTCGCCGCCGTCAGACCTGCGCTCCATCGCAGCCTCCACCCTCTGCCGCTCCAGGTGGTACCCGACACCCTCCCGGAGCTCCTCCTGGGACCGGGTCACACGCTGGAAAAAGAAAACGGGACACCGCTGTGTTTCAGCCACAGTCAGAAGTTACTGAAAGTACATAAACAGTTCAGCTCAGGAAGAAAGGAGCGTTAGGGAAAGGGTGCAGTGAGCGTACAGGACGGGCCGAGGCTGCCCGCACCCAGCGCTAATCCCGCGACGACGCTTTCCCAGAGGACGTCTGCATCTGTTAGAAAGCTAAAGGGGAAAAGGGAAAGTGGCGAGTCCTCTCCGCATCAATGGCCAAACAGCGAAATGCACGAAGGCTCCGGCTCTCCACGTCCGGCACCGTCCTTGTTCTGGGGCCTCACGGGCGTCTGCACTGCAGTGCCAGACACGGGGCTGACCCTGAGCAGAGGAATGTGCTTAGTCCGGTGTCGTGAAGAGCGACAAGAACTACCTCTCTGCAGTAAAATTCTAATTAGCATTCAGACTAATTATCAAATCCTAGGCACGTGATCCATCCGCGACTTTCTGAGTCCCACCAGCTGACCACGGGCCCATGAGCGCATAGACAGAGCTGGGCGCGGCGAGGAGGGATGAGCCTGCACCCGAGTCTCAGAAAGGCAGCGGGATGATCTGAGGGACACACCCGCTGCACGTGTACAAGACAGAGTGAGTACACCTGCTTCCGAGGCTAGTCTTGCGCGTGGAAGAGGCATGTCTGAAAGTGGTGTGATGCGACAGAAAATGATGTGTTTTTTTTTTTAAGAAGATGTTGGGGGTAGGAGATTATTAATTAATTAATTTATATTTTTGGCTGTGTTGCGTCTTCGTTTCTGTGTGAGGGCTTTCTCTTGTTGCGGCAAGCGGGGGCCACTCTTCATCACGGTGTGCGGGCCTCTCACTGTCGCGGCCTCTCTTGTTGTGGAGTACAGGCTCCAGACGCGCAGGCTCAGTAGTTGTGGCTCACGGGCCTAGCTGCTCCGCGGCATGTGGGATCCCCCCAGACCAGGGCTCGAACCCGTGTCCCCTGCATTAGCTGGCAGATTCTCAACCACTGCGCCACCAGGGAAGCCCCCAGAAAATGATCTGCTATGATGTCCCAGCCAAACAGTTTTCTTTCCAGCCCTATTAATGAGTAGAAATTGAAGACACAAATCTGGAAAATAAACTATTTCCCTTTTCTCAAAAGACACACCAAGAACAAAAAAATGAAATGTATCACTTGAAAAACCAGCAGCCTGCTAGAAAAATGGAACATTTACTCTCCACATTTTCTACAGCTTTGCTGTGTATGCAGAAGCACAGCTTTCTGACTACTGGGCTCACGATCTGCAGCTCACATAAAAGCATGACCAGACTGCCTGCTACGCGTGGAAGGCACTTCTCGAGTATAAAGCTTTGGAGTTCGTGCATCCAGACTACACGCCTGCTAACCCTCGCAGTCCAGTGATACCGGAGTCATCCTTCGCTTTCCTCGAAGACTTCACTTCGCTGCTGGTGCCCACTCACCGCCCCCCGCCCCGATAAGTCCTGTCAAATTCTTGGTCATTTCAACATCCCACGTAAGTGACCGTTCAACTCCCTGGCCCTCCTCCGGTGCTTATTACCCACGCTGTGAGGCCGAGGCAAACAGCACTCACAGGCCATAGGCATGCAGGTCCCTGGCGCTGTCCAACCTCCGTGCCTCCACGCAGGGAAGGAGGTCTGCCTCAGGGCGAACAGAACAGCCAGGCGACTCGTGCCCGGGGCCCGTCAGACGGGGCTCCTCCTGGCCTCACTCACGCTGCCCCTGCCGAGGCGACCCTCCTCGGGCCTCTTACCCTCAGCTCAGAACCCAGCTCACGTAATTACGGTCTAGGTGAGCGTCCCACCCCAGCTTCAGCTTCACAGGCAGGACCACGGCCGTCTCAGCTTTCCCGGGGCTTGGAACAGCCGCCGATGCGCGCCGAGTGCCGGGGACGCCTCCTGCTTCCCCCCCACCCCCCACTCCAGGATCAGTGAGCCTCGCCTACAGACCCTAGTTAAGCCTTCAGTAAGAGAGCAGAGAACCACCTTTCACGCTCAGTATTCTCTCCTATGCCCTCTTTTCCTCAGGTGACCACAAAACCCGAGAGAGACAAAGAGAGGAACAGCAGTGCTGCTCTGCAGAAAGTGTCAGCTGTGCCCCAGAAATCCCTCCGCTTTCCTGCAAGCTGGTCCCCTTGAGGGCCAAGGACGTGTTGGGACCCCGCCCCTCTCACCTGGCCTGCAGTAGTGGAGTGGCTGCTGTCCGCGTGCACGTGGGGCTTCTCCTCGTAATGGGGCCACTGGTCCTGAGGAGGAGCCGTGCGCTCCTGGGACCTGGAGGTCGGGAAGGTGAAGCACTCCCTGGCGTAGGTCTGCGTCGGGATGGGGTAGGCCTCGGCTCGGGGGGGCGGCGTCTGCTCCTGCCGACGGGCAGAGGGAAGGAAGCTGAGCTTTCCGCAGCCTGTACCACAGACTGACCTGATTTCCAATGCCCTCTTTTAAAGTAGGATCCGTGTATTTTAAGAACGGTGTTAAAAATTTAAAGTGTTGGATCCTGTACTGAGAATAATTAAAAAACATTTTATTTTGCCCCGACTTACTAACTGAAAGCTCATTTACCCATTATATTAAAAATTCAAAACCCAAACACTCAGGAACCAGAAACCATGAGAACATTTTCCTAGATAACTCAGGCCCCCTGGGGGAACCCAAGGGTCTGCTGTCGGAGCATCTGTGTGCTCACGTCTCAGACCTCAGCACAGAGGTTTCCAGTGGAGACGGATGTTATCTTGGCCGCTGTCCCAGAGGCATAGGCGCCTTTCCCGCCAGGACTAGGGGGCTCATCTGTTGGTGGAAAACAGGAAAGAAAGCTAATGTTAAATAAGCCCGACGTAACATCGCAAGAGCTCTTTACAGGCAGTAACCTCGCGCCGGGCACCTGCACGCCGCCAGCAAGGTGTCGAGAGCACAGACACAGAAACAAGGCATGTGGAGGTGAGGGCTCACCTCGCCCACTCCCACCTCCTGAATCATCAAGAGCCCGGAGCCACGAAGCTGTATCTGCAAACCTGGTATCTGGGACATGTCTCCTCCCAGGAAGCTGCTGCTTCCTGCTGCCAACCCTTTAACCATAAACACAGGCTGCTGGCCCGCGGGG
>NW_006769874.1:1783803-1795245 GCF_000442215.2 Lipotes vexillifer | reverse complement strand
TTCCTGCTGACAACCCTTTAACCATAAAGACCGTCTGCTGCCCCGCGGGGCATCCAGCAACCTGTGCTCCCCCCTCATCAGTGTACCTGCCCAGAGCGTCCAGGAATCGAAGTTCCCGGAGTAGTTTTTATTTCCTGTTAGCACCTTAGCTGTAGCATCTTTCATGAAAAACACATCCCAGTTGGCTAATCTACGCAGGTAATAATGTTCTTTTAACGCGCAGCAAAGCCGGGGCGCCCCCCTCCCTCTGGCTGTGAGTGGGCACGTGGCAGGGCGCGCGTCTTGACGGGAGAAGGGCCGCGAGGCTCCTCTTACTTGCGACGTTGGGGCTGGAGCGGTGGTCAGCCCTGTTTTTCATCAGCCTGTCGTCGCCAGGCAACTTCTTTGGTTCGCTGTATTCTGCCCAAGGCATCTGAGGGCTCTCCGGGGACCCGTTTTGAGCTGAATTATTATAGAGCTCAAAACCTTCACTCTTTGGTCGGGGTTTACCTGATCCACGACGATCTGAAACTGAGATGAAAACACCTTCAAGATCTGTCCCTTTGTTCAAGATCTTATCTTAAACACCGTTTAGTCTTAAAGGAAAGGTGAAGCTACAAATACTTAAAACTCCACAAGTAAGAATCTGTTTTTACCAGAAGAAATGAGGTGATTTTTATATAAAAGTAAAATCTTTCTGAAGAATCTCTAGGAAGTTTTCAAAGAAAGCAACATTTAAGGGTCACTGATGAGAAAAACTACTCTTTCAAAGCTCATTTTCTCACTAGCTCACCTGCTTAGGTAACAGGATTACTGTTAAAGTGACTCTTCTGGCTGAAACATAAACACGCTTCCCTCAGTTTTTAAAATGTGTTATTAATTCTTTTAATCACCCAGGGTTGCTGTCCTCATGGGGAACCACTGTCACAGCTGTGATTACTCACTCTTTACTTTTTAGCTTTCCTGTCCTCTCACTCGAGGGCCCTGACCTATTATTTATTCCAACAGTTTCCCTCGTTGGTCCTAAACTCATCATCTAGTTTGCTTCTTGCTTCTAAGACATCAGACAACCAATATGTTAAGTACCATGTCATGAAAAAAGCAAAACCACAGTGCCATGTGAAGGCCTTGTGTTTGTCTGGTCCAGGCTCTCAGTGCTTCGGCTGCAGTCACTACTAGGCATGGGCTCTGGGGATGTACACAGCCAGCCAAGGACATACAAAGTATGTGGTGATTTCACAGACAATGGGAATTATAATGCTTTTCCCCGGCTTCTCAACGAATTCTTTACAAAGCCCCACATTTATACTGATTTTATTCTGAGGTTTTCGATGTACCTACAAAACCACGGTTCCCACCAACAAGTTATTTATTCAAAAACTGAGCTTTTTAGTTAAAGTGAACTCTCTACATAACAATCATGCCCTATCTCAGAGCGTCCAAGACTGAAACAACTATTCGTACACACGCCTGTAAACGTTCCTGCGGGAGAGAATTCTACTTGTTCTTTGAAGGCTTTACATCCCGTGTTTGTTTGTCTGTCAAAGATGAAAAGTCATTCCTCCACTTACTACCAACCAAGTGCCCCGAGTGCTGCTGGCATGTGGAACGTGCGGGGTCCCCTGCAGTCACCAGGCGCCTGCACGTTGTCAGTGGCTCTTGCGGGGGTGGGGGGCCCTAATAAACTACCACCACCATAGCGCGACTGGCCCCAGCAGCCCATGATCTAGTAATCCTGGGCACCGCGCTCAGCCTCGCGTCCTTCTTTAAAACCGGGGTAATAACGACAACAGGGCCTATTCCACAGGGTCTGTATTAGAAGAGGCCACGACTGGAAAAAGCCTGGCACACGGCAGGTGATCAGTAAGCGTGAGCTACGACTGTCAGCAGTCAATGGGGGCGGCGGCGACGACCCGCAGTCCTTACTTCTCTGCATCATGGGCGACGGCTGATTGAGCAGGGTAGCGAGGCCGTGATAAATGGCTCCTTGCTTTGCTACTTCCAGCGTCACCACGGAGCTTGTCCTTGTCATCAGTTCTGCTGCCCTGGGAAGAGAGCATCACGGCTGTAAGAGAAGTGACTCAGGCACCCTTCCTGTCACCACGGCAGCCTGTGGTCAGGGCGAGGCCAGCACGCCCGCCGGCCTCACCCGCCAGCCTGAGTCAAGTTCTGACAGACTCCCTCCCTCTGATTATCAATAAGAACAGTAGATGACGTCCAGAAATTTCAGCAAGTGCTAAGAGTCAAAGAAACGTATTCAGACTAAAATACATAATTTTCACGTACACTAAGACTTTTACGCTTAGAGAGGAAGGGCATAGTTTTCAGCATGGTTTTTCGTCTTCCAATTCCAAAATTTAATATGCAATATCCCTAAAAAGTGCTCTTCTTAAGCTTTAAACAAATAAAGAAACGATACCTTTCTTGAGAGAGTCCTACCAGACTCCGTCCATCCACGCTGAGGAGCTGGTCACCTGCAGCCAGCCGCCCGTCCTGAACACACCCGGAAGGCATGCGGACGGGAAGAGAGGGGGGACAGCAGAGGGAGGAGGGGGGAGAGGAAGCCAATGGTTAAGTACGCTCAGACTTGGGTTTTCCACAGACTAAAACAGCCGGAACATCGCGTGTCGTTTGTTAAACACACGACGCACTGAGAACTGGCCGCTTTAAGAGTCATACCCACCACGTCAGCAGCACCTCCTTTTACAACAGACTTGACGTAGATTCCAAGTTTATCTTGACCAGCACCCTAAACAAAAACAAGGTGGAAAACACCGCACTGAAAATACACGGTAAGAAACGTAAAAATAAAACATGCATATAGATGACTGTAAGTAAAGTCTTAGCTATTGTTTTTACATGAAAATTAGAATTGCGAAAACTATATTAATAGAATTAACACTCCGGTAAATATAAAGAAACTAACAGGAAATGCACCTACTCTGTCTTTCCAAATTAAGAAAAACTACTCCTGAAAAATCAGTCAATCACCAGTCAGCTGGTGAGGTGACCACGACCGACCTGCAGTCCTGCAGGCAGAGATGAGTCCTGACGGCACAAGTGTACATGAGCCACGCTCGCAGCAAGCACTACTACTCACCTTGATACAAAAGCAGCTCACCAGAGGGTTTCTGCACTCCAGAACTTACCCACATCCCCTTACACCCTTATTCTTTCCACACATATAGTTTAAAATCTAAAACAAGGAAAACCTTCTTGTGGCAAACAAGAAGAGGAACTTAGGTAGAGACAGTTATGCAGAAAATACTCTACATTGCTGCAAGTAAAGGGTCACACGTTGTAACCCTAAGGAAGTCCTGAACTACAAGCACCAGCCCACGCAGCACGCGCGCGCACACTAGCTTCACTGCACGTTACATCACGGACGGGCAGGGAACCTCTGTGAGGCGGATGTAAGAAATAGATACAATTGCCTTACAGAATCGCCAGTGTTCTATTTGGACGTTACAACTACAATGTAACATCAAAATTTTAGATAATTTATTAGGGCCACCAAAGGAAGCATTCATACGTATGAAACGTCATTTGGATGTCACTACCAATATTCTACAACTGAGAACGTATTTCTCAGCTCGAACCTCAGTACTTATGAAATATTGTATCACAAAAGCAAAAATATAAGGTATCCCAGAAAGGTATAAAGACAGTTCAACCAATGATTTAATTGACACCAATTTTCTACAACACTCTGGAACTCCCAGATTTCCACTTGAAAACTTATTTTTCCCTTTAGTGAACGGAACAACAGGGTAAAAGAGTGTCGTCTGCCCAACCTCCCGCCTCAGGGAAAACCCAGCTGGGGTGCCGTTTTGTGAGTCTAAGAGCACCTATCACTTACCTCTTTCTGAAGACCATACACACTGCCTCAACACAACAGCTCCACTCCAGGTTTCCTGGGGTTACATTATCTGGGAGCTGATTCTATAAAAGCTCTACACACGGTAAGTAAAATCTGTATATTCTCCTCAGCAGCTCCTGACCCTCTGGCTGTGGTTTCCCGACTGTTCCCCTCAAGACCCCTCTCCATTTCTGTCTGTCTGTCTGTACGTCGACATCCACCGCCCTGCCTCACTACACGTCTCCTGCCCGGTCCAGACGCCCAACCACACGCCCCGAGGACTCAGCTGGCCCTTCTGCCTCACGTAAAAAATTACTGGGATACTCTGGGGAAATACTGTACTTTTCTGGGTACATTTGAAATTTCACGTGTGTGTGTGTACATATATGTATATATAATCACACAATAAATGGGAACTTTCTGAATTTTAGCCTATCGCTTAGCAAAAAAGCAATAAATACAGCTTTCATCTGACTTCCCTTGTGCCAATATGGTTTCCTTGAACCCGAGGCCTAAGATGCTCCGTGGGACACGACTTCTAGGGCAGCCCCCCTGCCCCATCTGTTAAAGTGGGCACCCCTCCTATATTACCTAATTAAATGACTCCTTCAAACAACATTCTATACTTCGATGTAATCTATGATTAATTACCTAATTGGGCTGTTTGAATAACAACTGCGTTCATTCCACAAATAGTCACTGAATGCCTGTACCACGCTAAGCTCTCTGGGTACATGAACGAACAAAAACAGACACCTCCCCACGTCCCCACCCCCAAAGGAGCTCATATTCTAGAGTAGTTTTCTTTGCGGATGTCAAATAATATTTCTGACCGGGGTACTGAAAATCCCTCTGTATCTTTTTCTGTAAACGCTGCGTGATTATTTCCTTGTAACAAGGCCAGATTTGGGGGGAAAGGTTCTAAAAGCATAGTTACTTTTTTCTTCTGCTCTCTATTTGACTGACTATTAAACTTCAAAATCCCAGTTTTTAGTGTGAATGGACACACTACATTTTCACAAGCATTATTTTTTGGGAATGCAATACTGTCCTTGTAATTCAGATTATAAAAACTGTACTTTCAATAAGACAGTCAATCACCATTACCTTTGACAAAAGAAATCTCTAGCAGTAATACCAGTAAGACAGTATTTTTAGTAACTGATGTGTAAACGAAATACCAAATACATATTTGGATATTTTAAAACAATAAATCAAGCCCTCCTCCCCATTTCTGGTATGAAAGATTATTATTAATAAAGAAAAAAAATCTCATTTATTTAGACAAATTAAAGTGATAAGAAAACTTTAATCTTTTTAAAGTCACAAAATAGAAAGTATAAGAAAACCATGAAAATACTGTTCCGCTTCCTCCTGATAAACCAAGAACTTGCAAACGCGCTTTTCGCTGCATACCCGTCAGGGCCTCTGTTAGTCACAGCTTTCCCTCCAGGAAGATGCCCTGGCTGCACATCCACGATGAACTGTAGCTTCACTACATTATTACTTCCTGTCTTCAACCTCTTCATTTAGACCAGTAATCACACACCTGTGGGTAACTACCGGGCTCTAGGATCTCACGACCGCTCTGTATTTTAGACAACTAATACACAGGCTTAAATTCAGCAGACTCCATATGAGCTGCAAGTAGCACTTGAAATAACCCAAAATCCTAATGTTTTTAAACAGATAATTTATTACGCATTACATGCAATACGAAATTTAATAAATCTAAGTTTAAGTATTCAAGTAACCGATCCTGTAATAGATATTTGATAGCATCATTTAAAAAAAATTTTTATTGAAGTCACATCTTTAAACAAGCATTAGTTTACATTATAAATTTCAGAAAAATTCTGGCAAAATGAGGAAAACTCTCCTTATGACTCACCCGCTGGCCCCCTCTATCCAACCTGCCTTAGAAAATTCCCCTTCTGGAAGCACATGCCTCCAACAAAGCTCTCCTGACTCAACAGGTCACCAGCTATCTGTCCGTGGGCACAAGCCTCCTGCATTTGGTGCCCAAGTTCAAGTTCAAGCACACCAGGCCCACCTGATTGCCCTGCACATCCCCCTTCCCACCCCCGGTTGCCAGGTCCTTGCTTTTATTTATGCTGTGCTCATCACACAAAACGACTTTCGGATGCAATGGCTCTGCCAAAATCCTTTTATCACTGGATCCCTAGGCCCACCTGCCGGCCCACTCACCTTGCCAAGGCCAGGCAGGATGCGACCTCTCGCTGGCTCATGTTCCCATGGGATTTCCTGTGTTCCCTCAGACGGTTACAGGCAACTCCTTCCCTAGCTCCCTGCCAGGGCCGCTTCCCAAAATCCCTGCAGTCAGGCTACAACAACGGGGTCAACTCCGTATTTTAAAAACCCTCTCTGGGGAAATCCAGAATCTTACCGAATGAATACGTTGACAGGCTAAGAAGCAGCTGATATGCGCGTTATCTGGGAGCTGGCAACACAGCACTGCGGAACCACTGGTGTAAAAAGTTAGAAACGTCAAGCATTTCTGACTGAGACACTCGGCTCCACCGCTGTCAGGCAGCGGGTGACGAGGAAGGCATGGCGCTGAAGAACTGCTGGGCTTACGGCCTCGCGCGACGGGAAGTTACCTAAAATTCTAAGTCACAGCTGCTCCTTTTAGTTCCAGGTAAGTTCAATTTATGCTTCCTTGTCACAAGGAAGAAACGAGAGGTCATGATTATTAGAGACCTCAATTCAGAAGACCACGAGCATCTAAAAGCTCTACTGAAGGTTGGTCATAAAAACTGACTTTAGTTACAAGTCATCAACAAAGCACCATGAAAAAAGATGATCTTTTAAAAAGACTCTCGGGGGTAGGGAGATACATAAGTAATATTCGAAGACAGGGGTCCCCAACAGCCGGGCCGCACAGCAGGAGGTGAGCTGCGGGCGAGCGAGGGAAGCTTCACCCTCCGCTCCGGATCCCCCCATTGCTCTGATCCACCCCCACTGCTCGCATCACCACCTTGGGCCACCACCCCCCAGTCCGTGGAAAAACTGTCTGCCACGAAACCGGTCCCTGGTGCCAAAAAGGTTGGGGACCGCTGCTCTAAGAGGTATCCAAACTTTGGTTGGCATTTGAATCTTCCAAATGTGGTCTCAACCTCACACTATTTACCTAGTGAATATTCTTTACTTAACAGAGCACTCTGCCTACACGTCTGTTAGCGTGTCCCTTTCTGCAGACTGCCTGTCTCTATGGGGAGGCCCTTCCCTCTTTCCAGGCCGGATCCCTCCCCATCTCTCCTTATTTGAATCTTATCTGTACTTCGTGGGTAGCTCAAGACTATAAACTGGCCATAAAAATCTGTAAATGCAACTGCTGTACAGATAAATTACAGTTCCACTGGTAACTATTTTAGAAAAACAAAATCAAAGATGAATATACCACCTGGAGATGAAAGAACTCTAAGGAATTTCTAACACACTCTCTCTCTCCCTCTCTCTCTCTCTATAAAATCGCCATGGATAGTTACTTTCCACCCCAAAGACCGCAATCTTTGAGCCACGCTGAGGTGATCCAAGGCCTCAATCTGGCCAGAGCAGCCCTGGCTGGAACGGCCCCCGTGACTGGGGAGACGGGAAACTGGTGAGCTGTGTGGGTCCCTACCCACTACCATCTGTACTGGGAACAGGTCAGCTCTTGGAAAAGACGTAATCGTTCCTTAACATTACAGAGCTCTCTGCCTCCCACCCCATTTCATCTGAATAAAAATAAAAACGTTATAGACTATGATAAAAAAAAAGAATAGAGCAAAATTTATTGATTCCAGAAATATTAAACCCCTTATGTCTTATTTCTACACAATAATGCACACACTAGCCCAGTAAGACTGAACTTTAAAAAAACTTACTCGACAAATTCTATTCTCTTTCATTTACATACGCCCAAAACTAAAATTCATTTTATGGTAATTCTACTTTTCTAATTAAGAAATGAGAACGGAGTCCACAAGTTATACCTTTTTGCTGCTACGTATCAAGGCATCACATCTGTCACTAGAAGATTGTAAAGATGAGCTGCCTAAGCACTGACCAAAAGCCAACGAGAGGAATATACGCAGAGCTTTCCAGACGCTCGCTAGTGAAGGTACGTTAGGCGTGTCTGGCGCAGCAGCCATGAGGCCCAGGGGCTGCTGAGTGCTGGGATGCGGCTCATCGAAACCGAAATGTGTAGTTCAGTGCAAAGCGCACCCAACTTCAAAGACTGAGTATGCAAAAGAAGAATCTAAAATGTCTCACTAACGACTTATATGACTACACGTTGAAATAATAACTACATAAAAGAAGACACACTATTAAAGTTAATTTCAGTTTCTTTTATTTTTTTAAATGTAGCTAACAGAAAATTCTGAATTACCTACACGGCCCACGTATTCTATTTCTATTGGACATCACTGCTCTAAAACTATAAGCTTTTCATGGCATATCTATGTTATTAGTAACCAAAGATACTAGCAATAATCTATAATTATGCAGATAACTGTATAAAAACAAGGTCTAACTGCAACACAATATATACGCTAACATTATACACCCTGATTTCCAACGATGAGAACAGAACCACAGTTTAATAAGTAAATATATAAAGAGTGAAATATTTTAAGAATGACTTGCCTAAAGTTGTCTAAACCGGCATTTGAAAAGATATTATTGTATTTTTGGTCCATGTTATTTGTAAAATTAAAATGAACAGAATAAGCATAACCATTTGGAACTATCCATTCCTCACCTGACAAATCAAATTCCTTTTTAAAAACTGACTTCTGGAAAGCACTTATATGTCCCGAAGGCATCCGTAATTACTAATTTCACTAGACACAACTTTGGAATTAAATATTAAAAGTACATTTTAAAAACTCAAAACCACCTTTTCCCTTCCAGAGGCACTGATGAGAGTAACACGCAGTACAGCACTCGAGCTGCTGTTTGGCATCTGTGGCCTTTAACGTAATTTCAGGCGGTTAGAGAACGGTCACCACACACACTAGCCAGGGGCACAAAAGAAGGCAGAGGGCTAGATCCTCAGTCCTGAAAAAAGCAGTTAAAGTGAAATAACAAAGGTCACTCCTGTGTGATCTCAGTATTGAACCTTAAAATGCATCTTGGAGCTGCTTTCCTTTCCCTTAAAAGGGAGAGAAGGAGGCTTAAGGAGAAGGAGTCCGAGAGGAGGAGAGACGGAAAGGGCAGAGGCTGAAGGGGCTGAAGCAACACCACACCTGGAATTTACCTGCAGAATAGGTACACGAGAGAACGGCGGCCAGCTGACAAAAATGATGCCCAAAGAGAACGACAGACAGCAGAAGCCACACTGTGCTTTCCCCAGAACTGAAAGAAACACGCACCTGTCAGTCAGCTGCCTTATGTATCTGATGAGAACCGGCTACAAGTTTAGAAAAGGCTGCTCCCAAATATCTTGTTTGCTCTAAATCTTCTAAGGCACCTTGGGAAAGACTGAAGCAAAGGTGCTCTCACCTCCCGCTCAGAAAGACTCAATCAGAAGGAACCCCGCTTCAAACATTCCAGCTGCAATTTCTGAGTGAGCGTGGGAGTGTGATATGAGTTACAGCATAAAAACATCATTAAAACACAATCCGCCCCCCCCCCCCCCCGAAAAAAAAAAAAAAAAAAAAAAAAAAAAAAAAAAAAAAAAAAAAAAAAAAAAAAAAAAGGCAGCAGCAGGAGGAAGACAGACTGGCCAGCCACAGCAGCATGAGTTCAGCCTATTGTTCCCGGCGTGGAAACAGTCTGCACTCTGGCGAAAGGCTTTCAAACAATCAGTGGGCTGGGTTGACCTGAGAGCCAGGAGTATTTAAAACTCATCAGGCAGATTCAGTACAATGCTCTGCCCACCCGCCCCTTTCTCAGTGTTTGGAGCTACTTTAGTTCTAGTCAGACAAGAGTTCCGATTCATAAACTACTAAAATTCAGACTGGAGTTTTAAAAACATTGTCAGGCTCTCTCTTTTTGGTAGGAATTACCTTAGTTTTGAAACAATCAGTTTTCAAACTCATGCCTGAGACACTCTCCACCCTAGCAGCCTGGACGGCACTCGCGTGGCAAGGGCCCTTCCTTTCTGCCAGAGAGGCAGGCTCCAGGGTCAGCTCTGCCCATCTTCTACTGTTTGCATAAAGCACAAACAAACAACACTGTGTCACCTATCTTTCCACTCTCCATAAAGTAAAGGAAGCAAACCACACCGATTGTGAACTAGGCCCTACAGATGGGCTGCAGGAGGCCTTTGGAGGCCAGAAGCGTGGGCGCACGACCCAGGGTGCGAGGAGGGTTCTCCAGGGCGAAGGGGCAGCTTCCCCGGGAGCCTCAGAGCGTCTGTGGCTCAAGAGTGAGACAAGGAACGTGACCCGTCGGTTCCTGCACGGCTCAGGCAGGTGCCCCGGGGCTGTCTGGGCCTCGCCACACTGGGCTGTTCCACAGCCAAACCCTCCACCCGGGGACCCTACAAATACCGTCGTTCTCTACGTGTACCAACCACCACCTGAAAAGATGGCTCTGCTTTAGAGGGTTAACATGACTTCCGATTACATTATTTTAATATTGTAATTGAATCCAGTTATTTCGGTCGACCCAAGAAGTTTGCACGTAGGCCACTACTGTAAATGTATAGGTAAAACACTGTTCTTTTATATAATTTACTATTAGGACAGAAATATAAAACATTGTTTCCAAATTCATAAGCCAACAGCCATGCAGGGCACTCAGTCGTTTCGCACAACTTAACGGAAAGTTACTCCTGGCATGTCCACGGGAGAAACTGCAGTCACCTGGTACTTTGGAATTGATCTTAAAAGGGAACTGAGAATTTCCCGCCTCATTTCTTTGACTAGGTCTTTCCCACCTGGTCCCAATAAGGTCACTAAGGAGCACAAGGGTGAAGGTCTCAAATTCCTTAAAGGACTAAACTGTAGTTCAAACTCACTTTTCAAGTGGTGAAAAGGCAGTATTATCAATAAACGCTGCTTTTATCCTCTCCTTTTTAAGGCACAGGAATTTTATTTTGTGTTTTAAGCTAAGATTTAAAAACTTAAAAACCGTATACAGTCAAAGCACAAACTAAGATTCAATTAACCATTCATTTTCAAATGCAATAGTAAAACATCCTAAGTACCTTTCAAATTGTCACTTTTATGTTCACTTTTAGAAAAACCAGGTTTTGGAGAAAGCCTGCAGTAAAAAGCACCTAAAACGGCCAAAAAGAAGTTGCATTGTGGATATTCCTGCATGTCCTTGGCAAATTCTACAGCAGCAGCTACCACTATTTCAAGCAACTTTCACTATACTATAAGCGGCAGGAGTGGATTAATGTTTCTTTCTTGTACGAGAAGTACACAGAAGCCTTACGGCTTCGCGAACCTCAGGAATCCATAGTGCTGAGCTACAGAGCAGTAAACATCTGGGTATGTAATTACGAGCTCCCTTACACGGTTGCTTCACGGGCGAGTGAACCCCGGACAGGTCGAAGCACGTTACCGTGGAGGGAGAGCACCCTCTAAAGAGAACATCCACGTCCAGCACAGCCCCCGAAGAGACTCACCACAGACTCTGCTCTTCCG
>NW_006769874.1:1762982-1783784 GCF_000442215.2 Lipotes vexillifer | reverse complement strand
CCACCACAGACTCTGCTCTTCCGACAACAGAGAGCCACATTTTGGTCTCTCGGGCACACCAGCTTCTCCAGCTGAAACCCAACTGTCTGCTTCCCCCGGTGGCAACAGCGGCACACAGCTGGCCTCTCAAGGCTCGCCACCACGAAGCTGAGCTGGACGCCACAGCCCGGACGGCACTGAGCAACTCCAGCCAGACCGATGCAACACTCGGACTCTTACGTAACCGGGCAAGCTCAGATTTTCGTTTACTTTGTACTTCATTAAACTTTAAAAAGAGCTAGAAAAATAAAAAGGAGGGAACGGTTTCTATTTAAAAACTCCAAATTAAACAGGAAGCACTGTGCCGGCCCTCAGCTGCGTGACAAGTAGCGCCCCAAACTTCCCCAAAGCAGGGTTTCACAGAGTGGACGGCGCACGACGGTTCCAAGGCATCTGGATTCCATAAAACAGCCGCCGCCTGGAAGGGGCGTCGGCGGGCTGACATCAGAACCCTGCCCAGGCTCACGCCGCGAGGCCACATGCTAATTAGGAAGAAGTAAAGACGAACGGAGACCAACACAAAGGCCGCGACAGCTCACGGAGAGACCAAAACACACAGACGCAAGTAAGGGTGACGGGGGTAAAATGTAATACAGCGGCCTGCAGGCTCTTCTGTGTTTAACAAGAACAAAAGGACAGGTGACGGCGTTGTGTGACCATCAGGGACCAGCTGAAAATGCCCCACAGGCTCCTCTCCCTGAGACTCGAGGTGCGGCCACACTGAGCGTGTGGCGGGAAGCGCTCTGCTCCGGGCTGCACGTGTGCAGCGGGGGGCGTCTGAGCCCGGGCGCCCACCACGGAGGACGCAGAGCTCTGCGAGCACCCCGGCTGCCCACACTCACTGCACGGCCTTGCACTCTCCCGAAGCCACCTGCGCTGTCACGAGGGCCGACACAGCCCTAGCCGGGCATCAAGCACAGAGCGCCGTTTCAGCAATGTGGGCCCATTACAGGACTTGTTCACTCCTGCTCAACATTCCTTTGCGAGCACCAGAGAGACTACAGCTCTGCTGGAGAAAAAGCCATGGAGTCCACAGGTGAACTGCTGGAGTCGTGTCTCGTTTTAAGAACAGACATTGACACACTTTTTCATGCCTAAAAACAGCACGCCATCCGGTTACTAGAGCACACTCTTACCCCCTTAGAGCACCCTACGCCTCCGACCCTCCCTCCGAGTTCCACACTCGGGTATCCAGTGATGCATGCGATAACGCGCTCGCTTGCCTAGCTCAAAAGGCATCCACCCAGCTCTCAAATCTAACACGCTCAAAACTGAGCTCTCGATTCTCTCCCAGCCAAAACGTGCTCCTTTTCAGGAGCCCCACCTTCAGTAAACACTCCCACACGCCCAGCTGCTGAAGACAGACCCGGGATACACTGTGATATTTCTCTCTTCCGCTCACTACATATACCCAGTTCAGCAACCAAGGTGAAAGCTGCCATTCAACGAATACACATCAGCGCCCAAGATGCACCACAAGCTGGCAGCCCTGCAGCGGCGGACGAGCCGGGGCCCGGCTGCCTGCAGGGGTGTCTGTCCCAGCGACGCCACACTGCCCCATGAGTAAACGTGCTGCCGCGGCAGCCCGGCCTCCGTCTCCACCGCCACCTCCTTTCCCCGCTGAGCGGACACTCCTCCCACTTGCAAAACCAGGTGTAGCTCCCTCACTAGCCCCTGGCTGCACTTCTGAGCCCCTCAGACCACGCTCTCCAAGGCAGGAAGAATAAACTCTCAGGACTGCACTCTGATCCCACCACGTCTTACGTGAGCCCTTCAGTGGCTGCTCCCTCTAAAGCCTGCAACTGCAGCAAGCCCTTGGGCTCCTTGGAATCAGTCTCCTGGGGACCCTGCCACACGCCTCACTGACCACTGCCCTGCCTGCTTTCCCGCTGTGACCACACGCCCGCGGAGCAGAGCGTCTGCCCGCCTGGGCCCCACGGGGGGCCTGCAGACCCTGCTGCACGGCGTCTGGCCTCGCCTGCTCTCAGGTCGCCTCCAAGGGCTCCCCTCGCCTCCGCGCTCTGGCCCCGGGGCCGCAAAGTCTGTGCCCGCCCCTCCGCCAGGCTTCACGGCTCACCCTCCGAGGTCCAGCGCGCAAGGCATCTCCTCAGGGGACCTTTGCTGATCTCGACTCTATGCTGGCAGGGAGAGGGTTTCCCGCGGCTGCTCTTCACCGACCCCGGCCACGCACCTGGCGCGGCAGAGCCCTGGGGCTGGCGCCCTTCACTCCTGCCTCTCGCCGGCAACCGCAGGCACGGGGACAAGGCTGGACGGTGACTCTCAGCCTGGCTCCTTGTCCTAGCTGCCCACGGACACCTGGCAGCCGGGCAAGGCCAGAGGCCGGCCAGAGGGGGTTTGGGGGGCGCCCACGCGGTGCCTCACTGTTCGCTACACTCAGGACTCGGGCCAGAGGGAAGGGCCCAGAGACACTTAAGTAGATCCTACTTAAACCTACAGAAGACAGGTAGCTTTGTACTGAAAGAAATAAGGAGAATTTCAAATCTCAAGTAAGACAAGTATCTGAAATAAGATTTTTATGTACATATATACATGTAAAAATCAGAAAATACGGGCGCTACATTTTTCCTGTATATTGGAGTGTGGTGGGGCAATTTTTATCCTAATAACTTTCTGCCCCCCTGAAAATGGGCATGTGACTCGCTGAGCAAAGAGAAGAACAGTCTGCGGCCTGTAACTTCCCACTCACATCCCCCAGCGTTCTGAGCTGTGGGCCCACCTGATCACGACAGGCGGGAAACGTGGCCCACAAGCGGGACCGCATGGGAAGGGGTGAGCGTTGAGTCCTGGCCTGCGAGGCTCTGGCCTGGCTCCTTGGCCTCCTTGGGTGAGCCCAGGTGATGCGGTGCTTCAGACCCAGGCTGCTGTGCCCCAGACCACACCTGCCTTCCACGTGCTAATGCAAAGGCTCAGCTCCTCTGGCTGCTTTAGTCCCAGTGCTGTACTGCCTCCCGCACACCAAGGCCCTAGAATCTCAGTTTCACCATGTCCCTTCTTTCTTCCAAACCCTCTCGTTTCTCTGAGAAACAGAACACCCCACCTGTCAATGGAGAGTCTTTAAAATGAGAGAAGGCCCTCTTTCCCCTCTGCTCTCCCCAGACAGGGCCGTGCTGTGCGGTGTTCCCTTGCTGCAGTGCCCGCGTGGCACGTGCATGCGGCTCGCGACCTCTAGGACCCCTGCTGCTAGGAGCTGCAGCCTGCGGGGGGCCAGGGACCCGGGGGCCCGCTGCACACGGACACGGGAGCAGGGTGTCGGGTCCCTCCCGCCCTGGCTCCCCGGGAGCACCACCTGCCCAGCTCGGGGAGCTCGCACCCTGGCCCGTCCACGCAGTCGTCACCTTGGGAACACAGCGGGCCCGGGGCTCCATTCCCACGCCCTTGCCCCCTCCCAGACGCAGAACTGGACGCGCAGCTCGGCCCCGACAGCTGCTGGCCCAAGACCTCAAGAATGATGGCTAGCAGCTCGGCCACCACCTGTCCCGTCCTACCTTTGCTGCGACAATGCTAAGGCCCATTCCGTTCTGCTTTTTGAGGGTCACCGTGATTATTTCAGGTTCTTTCCTCAGAGGCTGCGCCTAAGAGATGGAAACAGAACTTTACTACAGGCCTGAAATGCAAGTACCACCACTTGGTCACTCGTCTTCTCTCCGGTAGTGGGGGGAGGAAGCCAACAGGGTGGAGAAGTAAACAGTAACGTCAGTGAACACAGATGATACTCCTGGAGTGACCTGGAAATGCAAGCACCAACAGTCCTGACTCCAGAGCCTTAAAGATGCATCATCACAGATGCTATTTAAATGTTATCGAAAGAACTTCATTTATAAAATAAAACTAACCTTGCGTTACTACCACATGAGAAAAACCTGATCGTAAAGAGAAAATTAAATTTTTTACTTTATTATCTTTCAGCACCAATTACAAGGTGTTTTTTAAAAAAGAAATTTACACTTACTTTACACTGTCTGTGGGGAGGACTGCAAAAACGGTGACGACAAAGATGATCTCACATCTCTTGTCTCTTAAGAAAATTCAACAGCAAAAATACAGCAGCCACAGGCTTCAGACAGTGGGGCCCAAAGTTCTGCATGATTCTGTGAAGCCCGTGGCTGGGAAATAAGTTACCGACCAATAAGACACAGGCCAGTTTCTGAACAGATCCACCACCAAACGAGCAAAAGTGAAATTAGCCACCGAAGGTACCTGTCCTGTACATGTCACACCTCATGTGAAAGAGTTAACAAAAGTAAAGAAGAAACGCCCAGTGCCCACACTGAGAGAATTTAATTAGTTAAATACGTAAGTATGCAGGCACATGGCCAAGAAGTGGTGACTGTACACATGGCTTGTTAATTGAGCACCAAAGTCTGGATGATAATATTTTAAGGGAAATAAATAAGATGAGGTGACAAAGCTTTTTAAAATATGAAGACCTGAAATCTTCTCAGGGATCCATGAATAAACCAGAAAGTTGAAAAAAATCAGTGATTCCATCTAAGGTACTTGTTTTTCTATAAAATCTGGGAATTAGAAACTGCTGCTATTACTTGCTATTAGCTAAACAGCAGCTAGTAAAGAGTATTAGCGGCACATTCACTGTATCAGTAGCTAAATGTGATCTACTTGGTGTAACAGCAATCACCAACTAATTCAATTTTGGAGATGCTCAAATCTAACGTCTGCTACTAAGCAAAAATAATTACTTTGAATTTAATATACAAAACACATCACACTGTTCACCTTACATTAAGTGTTGTCACCTTACATATTCTTGTCTTCTTAGAAATTAGGTAAGTACTAGGCACAATGTTTTGAGTAAGGAATAAGTTAGGACACCACAAGGAAGTTTCTAAAGCTTCAGAAGACTTGTGGCTGTTTTTCATAGACGAGAATCCCTGAATCTTGGCCTGGGCACACTGGTATCAGGGCCAGGGGACTGACTGCCACGTCCGTCGCATGCAGCACACCGACCCCGCCCACAGTCACCTGCCCAACGTGTGGTCACTCTGCTTGGCTCCCCTGAACCCTTACGTGGCTGAAGAGGCGATTACATTTAAGGTAATGTTTAAGGTAAATGGAATGGAACAAAAAAGGTTCTAAAAGGAAAAATTTCATTTGTTTGTATTTTTCCTGGAATGACTTGCTAGTGTACGTAGCATATGACAACTCTGGTCTGGCATCACTTTCTAAGACAAGGAAAAGCACCCTTTCTTGTTTAAAACTCTCTGTGGGAAGCAAGGCAGAATTTTCCCTAAAATCTATGAGGCTAGTGAATGCTGGGATGACCGCTCTTTCAGAAAGATACAAAATATTAGTAAATGATTTGGCACACACTTAAGACAAGGTCGAACTGACTAGAAAAAAGAAAATAACTTTTACCAAAGAAAACTTTTCTAATAAAACCCATTGAGACTACCATATTAATGTATTTTTTAAATAGGTATTATGGTTGATGTAACTGTGGGTATAAGTATGCTTTATTTTTAAAAGTACCATTTGTTTACAGACAAAACTATATAGACGAGGACTGAAAATAAAAAAAATATTTTCAAGTCGTAAGGCACCCGCCTCTTTTCCTTGTCCATCTGTCATTGTCGTGATACTTGCCAGTTCTGTGTTCTCCCGTGTAAGGTGACTCTCATAATCTGCACCTTCAAAATATATTGTCCAAGTGCCTGGCGAACGTGGGTGAGGAATTAACCTGCAAAATCCTGGGGAGAAAACAGGCAAACTGTTAAGAATGAAAAACACACCACGTCGGAGACCCATAATCTTCAACAAGGGAAGCAACAGAAAGCAGCAACTGCATGATACCTAAGGACAACATTTATTTTCCTTAATTACTTTTACTCTCTCTGAAAACTGAATCATCAGACATTTAAAATTGCGTATTTGCTTTGGTCCAATGGAATTTCAGCACCAAGCAGAGAAGTGAAATTGGTCTCCCCTCTTCTTTATTCCAAAGACTTTTTCCCTTACATCGATGAAAAATTACAGAAGTGCACGGAAATTGCTTCCTTGCAGATTGGCCTGCTCTGCTCAACTAAGAGCTCCTCAGTCACACTGAGAATCTCTAACACAGGAAAGGCAAGGGGCCAGAGAACGGCACCAGCACAGACGTCTGCGCACAGGCTCACACGCTGGGGCAAACGATCTATTCCCCTCGTATAGCAATTCTGGGGTAGGACTGGCCTCCTTCTCATCACTTTGCCCAAAATTTCTGACAAGTCACAACTCAGTTAAATTTCTTCCAAACGAAAATTGAGAATCATTTTATACCGTTTTAAAGAGTATCTCTGATATGTTCATCGGGGACAAATGACATCTTTACAAAACTAAGCCTACGTCATTCCTCATTTGTCAGATCTTACAGAGTTTCTCAGAGATTTCGTGACAAAGTCAGATCACACAGGCCCTGCACAATTCTTCTTTTCTCCAAAGTGGTCTTATTAGCAGCAGCTAACAATTACGAAGAGCACACTGCTTGCCAGACATGCCCTGGTCCCCACGACCTGGGTGCTGGAAGGGTGGGGGTGGGGGGGTCCTGGCTGGCCCCTGCTGGTACCCTCATCCACACTAGTGTTCCACCAGCAAGGATCACTTGGGCTGTTATCTTTGGACAGTTATGACGTTGTTTGTGGTAGAGGGAAAAGAAGACATCACAAATATACTCAATTAAAATATGGGCACAAAATATTTTTACTTAGTTTTAGTCCTTTTTTTTTTTTAAAAAAATCAGTTTCAATCCAGTTTCATTGAAATATTACATACAATTTACTTCTCTTTCCCATGTTTTAGGGAATCATAATTCTCACGGTTTTGAAACGTCAACCGTTGTAATTTTCTAATTTTTTAAACATCAGGTTTGCACGTCTGGACCATACGCACACAGTTTACTTTCTCAGCATCAGGAACGCACCTCAGGTCAGGTATGAGTCGGTGCTGGTTTTATAGCTTCTCTCATAGAATCGTATTACACGAAAAAGCCAAAGGAACATAAATTGAGAGCACACAGCAGTTCTTTCTTGGGCTTACAAAAAACTGAGCATGAAGAATTAAAACTGCTGACGTCAGAGAAGAAAACACCCAGTTCTCTGTAAGTCTTATTTAAAAGCGGCTTTGTACTTGGCTACATTATCATCTAAGATGTATGAAAACAGCGTGGGGCTGCCTAGACCGTGAGGAAATAGCACACATGCCCCACAACGAATCATTCAGGAAAGCCTAAGGGGAAGTCGCAGAGAAAATGGCATCGTGCAGTCAGGATGGCGCTGCCCCCGGGCTGGCCAAGACCTTCTCCGCAGCACCTACTGTGGAGCCGGCAGCTGGGTACCCAGCACGCCTAGCACGTCCGACGGGGGCTGGTGAGTCAGCCTCCGCAGGCTTATTCACGAGGTCCTGAAGAGCAGCTCTGCCGGCACGTGGCCCCGAAGGCCCTCTGCCTGGCACTGAGCAGGCGGAGAGCAGGGACGACCGCCAGCCTGTCCTGCTGGATGCACACAGACGGCTCACACGCTGGCACTAAGTATCACCGAAGATGGGGAGAACCACGGGTGGGGAAGGTGGCAGCAGTGTGAGGGAGAGGCTGAGTCCGCAGACAAAGGGATGCTGGCTGGAATTTCAGAAAACAGGGCCACTGCCGGGAGTCAGACAGCGGGAAGAGGAATGGACACAGGGAGGGACCACATGGATGCACAGCACACGGTCCGGTACTGGGAACACGGCTCATGTGCTTGCAGGTAGGGGGCCAGGACTGGCAGGAGATGGCGCCACGCCCAACGGCAGGTGACGGGGACGTTCAGAGCAGGAGAGCAGGAACCAGCCCGGCGGTGAAGGTGCAGGGCTGCTGAGTGAGTGTCGGGGAGCCCAAGGGAGCAGGGAGGACACCCCAAAGCAGCCCCATGGCCCCAGAGCAGCTGCCCTGGCCACCACTTCCCTACCAGGCCCCCGCTCAGGCCACTGCGGCTCAGGGACTCCCGCTGCCCAACTAAAGCTCTCTCAGACGTGCCTGCAGCCTGCACCCCTCCCTTCCGCCCTGCTCGTCCCAGAGTCAGGGCTGAACTGAGGGCTCTGCCGGCCCACCGCTGCCCCCGCCCCTGCATCCTGCACACACACCGATGCTTTAAGAACCACATCCCACCCTGCCTGTGCTTCTCCCAGGACAGCACCAAGAGCTCAGTCAGTGCTCCGGGGAGGGTTACAAACACAGCTGCCAGCTGCTGTACAAACACATTTCGTTACAAGCAGCAGCCTTTATATAATGAATTTTTTAAAACGATCAAAACCTTTGAAGATGTAAAGACCTATTGTGGTCTTTACTGAAGACCACATTCACTGAAGTTAAAAATCACACTCACTAAGTTTATATATTTATATATCTACGGACCTTAATTTAAACAAATAAAAACAAATAATAGAAAAGTTAACTCCTAAATTTTGCATCTCTTCTGCTACTCATCTGAGCTCCACATTACACAAAAGCAGCAGACTGGAAGTGAAATCCGGTCTAATTTAAAAGCTCGTGGTTCAGGTGTAACTGTGGTACAGGCAGGCCTCATTTTATCACGCTTTGCAAAGATTGTTTCCCCTACAGATGGAAAGGTCTGTGGCAGCCCTGCATCAGGCGAGGCTACAGACGCCACTTTCCCCACAGCATTTGCTCACTTCATGTCTGCGTGTCACATTCTGGTAATTCTTGCACTCTTTCAAACTTTTCCATTATTATCACGTGTGTTACAGTGACCTGTGATCGATCTGTGACGACTGAGACTTGCTGAGGCTTGGGCGGTGACCAGCATTTTTCAGCGATAAAGTACTTTTTTATCGAAGGCACGTCCATTGCTTTTCAGACGTAATACTTTTGCACGCCTAACAGACGGATTACAGCACGGTGTGAACATAACTTCCGCACGTGCACTGGGAACCAGAGCTTCAGGCGCCTTGATTCCCTGCGGCATCCTCTTCATCGCCGTGGCCTGGAACCAGACCCACGACGCCTCCAAGGTCGGCCTGTGTCTTCCTCGGTACACATCAACAAGACAGTGGACAGAGGGCATAGAGTAAAAGCGGGAAACGAGCTGCGCTGTGCCGGGGCATCGGCATACACACGTGTGCGAGCCTGGCATTGTGACGTGCACGGGCTCGCCCCGTGCCACAGTGCCAGGGGCTCCACGCTCAGCAACCTGCTCAATCCTCAAGACAGCCCTGTGGGGTGGCACCGTCAACACGCCCACTGCACAGGGGAGGTCAAAGGCAACAGTGGGGTCAGAGCTCCGGCCGTCTGGTTCTAACGCTGGTGCTGTTCTTGCCTGCTCTGCTCTGGGGGCACCAACAACACTTATGGTTCGTGCTTACAGGGCAGATGGAGCTCCCAGGCTCACACAGAACCCAGGAGGGAGGGGCAGCCAAGGTCCCTCTGCTGTAACTCTGACACCGGGCGAGCAGAGAAGTGCTCGAGGGCGGCCGGGGCAACAACCAGGACCCCGTGGTCTGCACGCCTCTGACCCCACGTCCCCACGGGACGCTCCCTTCCAAGCCGCTGGACCCCCAGCGTTTCCAGCACACAGGGCGCACACAACACGGGTGGGCTGACACACACCAACACACGAGCGCAAGGCTCGCCTGCACGCGGGCCAGCTCAGATGCCAGGTGTGGGCACCGCCACCCACCTCTCTGGCACAAAGGGTCCAGAAACTCCTGTAAGCCGTTTGGGATGTTTCTGACGACGTCGCAGGAGTAGCCGTCCTCGGGCAGAAGGAACGGCAGCTGCAGGTCGGGGTCCTCCTCCAGCTGCACCTCCCGCCCGTCACTGCGTGCCAGCTCGTCGGCTGTGTTCTCCGCCACAGCCACCACATGCTCCATCAGGTCCTGGTTGGAAAACAGACATAGAGCTAAGGACACACTCGGTGACAGGCGCAGCTGACCAGCAGCTGTCAGAAAAACGTTTAACCACGCGTAGCGTGGCTACATACGCGCAGGGAGAGTGAAATCTATCAACGATTCAAATCAGTCTGTAAAGCAATAAAACACCAGCACAGCACATACTCTTAATATATCAGCTTCCATATTAATTGTTAATTTCAAAAGACCTGTAGTTTTAAACAGAAAGAAATTCTTTGACCACAAGAAAACGGTCTTTTTCCCTTCTCAAAAAGTTTTTTCCTTGCACAATTTTTTAACATCCATTTGCTAATAACCTTATTTTTATACTTAACAACATCGGAAAAAGCTCACACAACGTTAAACGTAAAAAAAATCAGGACAAACATATCTATTCCCAGCTTACGCAGAGGTCATTGCCTTACTATGGGTTTATGGGTGATTCTTGTTTAAAAACTTTCTGTTAGTGAGATAACGTACACACAGTTCACAAATCCTAACTGTACAGCCGAGCACACGAACACCCCGCCCCCGCCAGCCAGCCCGATCGGGGGACCGAACCACGCCCACTGCGAAGCCGCCCTCACTGCCCTGTCCTCCGTCCCCAAAGTCTCGGCCACCCAGGCTTCTAACCCGCGTCCTCCTGTGTCCCCAAGTCCGTGCAAAGGGAAGCCCAGGGTGTACGGCTGGTATGTGACTTCCTGTGTTGCTGTGCAGCCATGTTAGGCTCCTCTAGCGGACTGCGACACGGTCTATCTGGGGACAGGTAGTGGTTTCCAGGTTTGGGCGATTCTGTACCTGTCTTCTGTAGGCATAAACCCCACACTGGAGATCAATCCATCCATCCAATTAGGTTACCTCTCTACCGAATTCTCAGGGAACCTGCAGCATTCCTCCCTACAGAGAGCCAGCTGCAGCACGTACTGTTTTCTGTGTTTCTCGCTCTCTGTCCCTTCTAGGAGGCATCCCCAAACGGCAGACTCTGTTCTGGACAAGAAGCTGGGTTTTACCAGGCAGACAGCTCTGCACAGGTTGGGGAGCCCCTGCAGCTACTGCTGCGTGAACACAAGGATGGCACTCGGGGGTCTCAGGTCACAGCGCCGCGCCTGAGCACTCAGATGTCAGGGCAACTTGCTCACTCCCCGCCCCGGCTTTCCAACCATTTTCCAACAACCTCATTCTCCGAATTAAAATCCCTTTCTACTTAACGTGCTTATGTAGTTTCTACTTCTTGCACCGACCCCTAACTCATACAGACATCAACAGCAAAAGCGACCTCGTGAGACGGCCAAGTGAATTATCTTATTTACTAGAGAAATAAGGGAACTGATTACATAAACTTTCCTTTTTCTCCACATTTCCCTGTGCAGACACGGCCCGTATGGAGTGGCAGTGTGGTGCTGTCACTTACTGTAGGGACAAAAGGCTCATCGGGTGCACAGTGGTAATTCTGAAGTAAGGCTTGAAGTTGCAGTGAATTTAACTTGAAGCAGGTACTGTTTATATTTGGGATGTCATCAGGTGCGTACTTATCCATCGTGAGCAAAGTGGTTGCCTATTTTAGAATGAGCAACATGAAATATCATGATTTAAAAGTATTTCATAATATTCCCCTTTACATAACATTTATAAAACTGCAATAACTTGCTAATTTGATTTTGAAATGCAGGATGTTTTTAAGAAAATACAGTTCCATTAACGTTACCTATATGTGTTCAACTGAACTCAAAGCGTCGTAAAGGTTTTTAGATGAACTCTTTGTTTTATTAAAATATATATTTATAATGAGACTCAATAATTTATGTTCAGAGAGCATTTAAAACTTTTTAGAGGGCTTCCCTGGTGGCGCAGTGGCTGAGAGTCCACCTGCCGATGCAGGGGACACGGGTTCGTGCCCCGGTCTGGGAAGATCCCACATGCCGCAGAGCGGCTGGGCCCGTGAGCCATGGCCGCTGAGCCTGCGCTTCCGGAGCCTGTGCTCCGCAACGGGAGAGGCCACAACGGTGAGAGGCCCACGTACCGCAAAAAAGAAAAAACAAAAAAAAACTTCTTAGAAATTTAAACATTTATATAACCATTAAGATCACCAATTGCTAAGGTCTGAGTAAAATACCATCGTAATGACTTCTTTTTTAAAAGATTAATTTATTTATTATTTATTTATTTGTTTGTTTAATTTATTTATTTTTGTCTGCGCCGGGCCTTAGTTGCAGCACGTGGGATCTTCGTTGAGGCACGCAGGATCTTCCGTTGTGGTGGGCAGGCTTCCCTCTAGTTGTGGTGCGCGGGCTCCAGGGTGTGTGGGCTCTGTAGTTTGCGGCACGCGGGCTCTCTAGCTGAGGAGCACAAGCTCGGTAGTTGTGGCGCTTGGGCTTAGTTGCCCCGTGGCATGTGGGACCCCGGTTCCCGGACCAGGGATCGAACCCACGTCCCCTACACTGTAAGGTGGATTCTTTCCCACTGGACCACCAGGGAAGTCCCTGTAATGACCTTTTTAATAACTCACTGACTCAATCAAAGTAAGAGGGCAGAAACCTCTTTCGAAACTAAATCTTAAGAGACTGCAAGAAAAAGCCAAAATTATACACTGTAATAATAGTAAAAAAATGTCCTAGGGTATGAGGCTCTAGATACTCATTTCCTTAACTGCAAAATACCAGTTCCCAGTCTCAATACCTAGGAAATTCCTAGGACTGGTTAAGCCATTAGGACATGGCTCTTCTGTACTCCTTTGTTCCTTTCTTCTTCTCTTGCTGTGTTCCTGGTGATTTGATGATTTTCTGGAGTGGTGTGCTTAGATTCCTTTCTCTTTATCTGTGTACCTGCTATAGGTTTTTGCTCTGCGGTTACCTGGCTTTGTATTCTTAAAGAGGCAATCATCATCCACTTTCAAACTGGACTTTATCTTTCGGTATGGAGCTTTATGAAATATACCTTACTATTCTCAATTTAAAAAGCACTTTAAGGTATTTATTCTACTGAGTACCACCTGTTACGGGCTGTACTGTGTCCTCCAAAACTCATATGGGTAAGTCCTAACCCTGTTTACCTCAGAATGTGACCTTATTTGGAGACACGATCCTAACAGAAGGAATCAAGTTAAATCAGGTCAGCAGGTCTGGCGTCTTCATAAAAGGCGGACGTTTGGACACAGGTGTGCGTCCAGGAAGACAAAGGCAGAGGCGGGGAGGGGTGGCGTGTCCACAAGCCCAGGGACACCAAAGACTGCCAACAGCCAGCAGAGCCTACGGAGGCCTGGAGCAGATTCTCCCTCGCAGGAACCAACGTGCCCTGGCCTTGATCTCAGACTTCTGGCCTCCAGAGACAATAAATTTCTGCCGTTTAAGCCACCAAATTCGTTGTGCTTTGTTCAAGCAACCCAGGCAAACTAATAAACCTATCTGTACATGCGAAAAACCCCAGAAGGAGGGTGCTGAGCTCTGCGGAGTCCACGTTCCCCCCGTGATAGAACCAGAGACATGTACGACAGCGCCAATGAGCGGGGGAGTGGGGCGGGGACCACCCACCTGCACGATCCTGCTGAGGTGACAGTCGGCTGCCAGCTCCAAGCCCTGCTTCTCCGCCCAGGCCTCCACGTGCCCGAGCTGCTGGCGGATGATGGCGCCCCAGTAGTGGGAGCACAGCCCCGACTCGGGGTCGGTTACCAGCCTGTTGAACAGCCACATGTTGATGAAGTGGAAGAGCTGAGAGAAGAGCTGGATGGTCAGCGCGGCGTTGACGCGGCAGCGGCGCAGCAGCGACATGGCCCCCGTGAGCGTATGCAGCACGTCGTCTGTGCAGAGAGACGGCACCGCGTCACCGAGAGGGCTCCGGAATTAGCGGTGAACGCGCATGACGTCTGTTCAGCCTCTTTAGAACAGCAATCTCATCCCAACAGGAAGCAGTGACGTGGTCTCGAACTACCAATACGTAGCGGTATGAACTGTATCTACTTAAGTTCACCCGGACAGACCTCTGGGAAAGTCTGATGTCGCACCAGCCGGATGCGACAAGATGAGAACTCTTCTTAAACAAGACACGTGGCGATCACAATTTATTATTTAAAGAATGCCAGATCCAACAGGATGTCTCGTTTACTTTCATAGTACCTCCCTCTCACATACAGCAAATATTAAAATGAAACTAAACAAACAGGAGAAGGAGGGAAGGAGGGGACGAAGGAGAAAAAGAGAACCCTAACCTATTTTGGGTCTTTGCAGACTGTTCTCTTCGGGGTCGTCCAGAAAGGCTGGCATGTAATTATTCAGTTCTGACTGAAGACAGTGAACCAGGTATCTGAAAATACGTAAACAATTTTAATAATCTCAGAATGACGCCCTGCTATTATCAGACATAATATCACAAGTGAAACAATTCGTACTGTTTAGAAATATCTTCCATGTAAAAAATATATGTAAGAGTTCTACTCTCAGGATTCTGGAAACATAGCTAAGTGAATTAAATTTATGAAATCATCACATTTTGCATATAGTTATTTATGCTTCTTGATATCCATCTTCAATTAGGGTAAATAAAAACCCTTCAAATTAGTTTTGAAAATTTAACCAGAAAACACGATTTAAATCTTTACAGAATAGTATCATCTCCAAACACATGTTCTTACTTAAAGGCCATTTGAACCAAGTGTGCTAGAACATCCTGGGCATCCAACGTGATTCGACTAAGATCTCGGTCCTGCTTTATGAAGTTGAGAAGCTCAGATGCATTTGCCATCCAGAAAGCAAGCGCCCCTGCAATATTCTTCTGTTTCTGTAGACAGAACACGTTTCCATAAGCAACCACGGGACAAACAACAATAATAAAAATAAAAAGGAATGCTCTTGAAAAGCTGCTGAAGATAGACCAGTACCTTCCCATTTTCACCAAGGTATTTACCACAGATACCAGATACTTGCAGAGGAATTTGGGTACATACATAGCAATGGGAAGTAAAAACCCACTGCAACTTCTTAGGATTCATGTAGAGACACATGGATCTAGTGAGCTACAATTTATGGAATCAGCGGGGCAAAGGAGGTATCAAATAATACAACACCAGATTGGAGATGGTGCATTATCTGGTAATCTGTGAAGCATACACACATGTATCCATGGTTACCCAACAGCCACCCTGATACTCAAAGTCACCGGCTTGGACACCAAGCAACTCGGTATCAAGTACTGATCTATCGTGTCATCTCCCGACCACATGTGCAGGCCAGGCAACCTCAGATGAGATCCAAAGAATAGGAACCAAGGATAAACAATAAAGAGAAGAAACAGAACTTTTGTCATTTCATATCCACACTGAAGTGCATTAAGCAAAAGTTATGAAATGCTGATAAAGGTTGCACAGTCAAAAAAGGATTTTAGTACTGCATGTTCCAGCTGCCAAATGAGTGTTATGAGCCTCGGTCCAGCTGTTGTTGTACTTTGACATGGAAGCAGCATGAGAAACTCAGCTAAGCCAACACAGCCAGGAGGATCGGCTCCCAGCAGCATGTCCTACCTGATCAACCCGGTCTACTTCCTGGAGAAAAACAGACGCGGGGAAACCAAGCAGAACGAGAGAAAGAAACTTGTAAACAATCATGATAGTTAAAAAAAAAAAAAAAAATCAAAACACTAACATGAAGGTACGACATGAGGGTACGACATTTAGTTACGTTATTCCCATGTTACACACTCATTTATGGTTCTAAGGCAGCTTTGGAAGTGTAGGGCATAAACGATTAGTTTCATGTTCTTAAAACTGGCACAATGACGAAGGGAATTCCTAGAGTTTATCTATAAAGAAGATGTTACAATAAACAAATGAATACACTGATCTCTTTAAAAGATTTACAAAGAAAAGGACTTAACACCTCTTAACAGTGTTGTGTGTTTGAGAGGACTTAAACATACACAACTTAAGAGTCTATTCTCCTGGATCAGTTAATAAGAATGAAAAGACAAGAAAGACCAGCAGAAACAGTAAGAGCTGAGAACTTAAACATGTATTAAAGACGTGTTATTTCTACACTAGAAAGGAGTAACTTGTTTTTTGAAAGTAGGTTTTTACAAAAAATGAAAGAATTTTAATTATTCCATAATTACTCTCTAAACATTGAAGATTCTTAGATCTCCAATCACACACTGAACCTAGATCTGAAGTCTGAAAGGCCTGCCCTGATAATGGTGATTTCACTGCCTAGTAAGAAAAGTCCATTAAAAGTAGTTTGCTGATGGGAGTCTGATAATTTGAAATCCAAACGCGATGGAAGACAGACAATGGCTCTGAGTGACAACTGGAAAGGAAATCCACGTCTGTCTATAAAATAATAAGAGAGTAACAAAATGGTATCCAAATAAAACGACTTTCCTTTTTATCTGTTTCCTCATTTGGGTCGAAGACTCATAACCTCCTCAAATTCGTAGGCTAACCACTCAAACATAAAAGAAACGCTTCTCGAAAATGTCTGGTCTTTTAAAACAGTTCTGAGGGAATTAAGAGACGAGTCTGCCTCAAACTAGTCTTTTCTAGTTTGAAAAGTATCCTGACAGGAGAAAAACAATCAAACCATCTAGCCATGTCATGTAACATTATATACCTAGAGTTTCACAGCCGAATAATAAATAGTGTTGACAAGTGATTTAGGAACACTTTTTAAACAAATCTGTAAATGTACTTTTAAGGACTTTAAACCTCCAAGTTATCTAAAAGTCTGGAAAACTATTACGCCCATTTTATCAACTATAGACGAGACAGTACTAAAGGCAACAAACCATTCTGCCAAGAGAATATCCTTATTTCCTGAAAATTTAAAAACTGGTTTATAAAAGAATTTGAATCTGATTTTCATCGTAAGTGAGAAATGTCACAATGTCCATTATACCTACACAAGTTTGCTATCAAAAAACCCAGATGCTAACTACCAACATCCTAGTAGGCTCATTATAAAAGAACAAGTCCTTTTTCATAACCATTAAAAAATTCTAAGAAGGTGTCAGGAACTGATGGGGCGGGTAATAGAGAGAAACTGCTCGGTGGGTGAGGGGTTCGTCTGGAGTGATGGAAAAGCTATGGAACCAAGTTCAGGAGGCTGCACAACACTGTGAATGTACTGATGCTACCCAACTACTCACTTTAAAATGGTTCATTTTATGTTACGTGAATTTCACCTCAGTAATTTATTATTATTTTTTAAATTCTCAATGCCTTCTCACAACTAGTGCAATTTCAAGGGTCTTTTTCATGATCATTATGTTACCATGTACAGTTTCTCTTCCCTTATTTTAAATTTTGTAGGGAAGAAACAGAAAACAAGCTTACATTTCAACTTTTAAAGCTATACAATTTCTAACCCTACTTAAGTAACTTTCGTTTTAGAAAAAATTCTTAAGATGAAGTCAAACATGTAAACAAATCTGAAATGTTAAAAAAACTAACTTAACTGATTTAAAAATTATAAACATGGTCATTGAACTGGCACGGCTTTGCAGGCCGGCGCTTACCTGAATGACCCCTTCCATCATGCTCACCATCTTGTTGACAATGGCAATCACTTTGTGCGTCCGTTCTGCGGGACTGACATCGGGTCTGTACTGGCTGGACAATACATACCGACACGCCATATATAACACGTATGTAGGTGACAACTTAAAATGGACTGTAGAGCTATTAGTGTAATTTATAATGGCAGATAAAAATGAATCTTCAGCTGTGAAAAGATTTCAAAAAAGAAGAAGAAAAAAAAAAAAGAACAAAAAAAACCCCATGAAAATCAGATGGAGAAAAATGGAACAAGAAGTAATTCACTACCAAGGGAATCTGAAATTACTCACAACTTTCCCTGAATTCAATGCTTGCAGGCAGTATTAGGTCAGGCCCAGGAGTGTCCTGAGTTCTGAAAGAGTAAAATGGCCATTTCTTAAAATCCGGTCACATTAGCTAATAACATCACCGACAACCAGTGCAGATTTCTACAACTATTTCTTAAACGTCTCTATATAAAATTTTTTCAAATGATACACAGCCCGATGACTGGTTTTCACGTGGAACCTATTCAAACGTTCAAATGAGTGAACTGGGAGTGACCACGTCCCAGCTCCTCACAGAGGTCAGGTCCTTGAAGTATCTGCTTCCGTCAGGAGAACAGATCTGACCCTGTTTCTTTATTATTGATGAAGACGTCGCGTGGAGCAGAGAGATCAGGCTGCCAGGCACCTGCTACCGCGATGGCTCAAGTGACAATGAAGAGACACTGCTGGGAGACACAGAGAAAATCTAAACCACACTGAGCTTGAAACTGAGCTCTCACACAGGAAAAAGAAAAGTGTCCTAAGAGCTAGACATCGCCTTTCTCTCCCAACAGAGGTTAGACACGTGACCCCTGCCATTCCAGGTCCCCCCGACCACTCAGTGTTAGCGTTTGTCCCCGCGCACGGCGACCATGCCGTAGGATGACTAACACGGCTGACTACAGATCTGCAGGTACAGACGGGCGAACTCAAGTGATTCCTTTCCAACAACAAATGTTCTGGTGGCCTCCATCCTCATCTCCACACACCAAAAGATGAATAAGGAGAAATATAATGTGAGTTCATTCAAACTATCATAAACATGAAAAATGAAAACAAAAAAACCTTCTTTTCACCAAATTACATGCTTCAAAGTTTATTATCCAGTCTATGATTTATTAATTTGGATTTAACTCAATAATTTAGGCATAAAAATGCTCCTAGAAACAGAAGTAATTCAAAAGCTCAATTATTTTAATATGTCTTTCTTATGCTGCCATATTTGTAAACATCTGAAATTGTAGCTAAGCAGTTCTTTTCAATTTAATACCCATAACGTGAACCTGGATAAATTTTTACCAATTTTTTTTAATGCTTCATCACTTCAACAAATCTATTAAAAATAAGGAATTTAAATTCTCATTGAAAAAAGTTTGAAAATGTGTCAGTGGTGCTTTACAAGCCTTTTCCATCATCCATAATTGTTTCCTTAACTAAGGTTAGTATTTAATCGCTCATGAAAGCCCCTTAGATTTTTATGAGCGTACCAGTGTAGGAGAACTGCTTATACTAACAATGTATTACATACACGAAAAACACAGAGACTGAAAATGGGAAGAACCATCTGTTTCCATCACTGTCCTCATATCAACAAAGCAACACATATTTATATCCAATAAAACTTAAACAAGTCTTGGCAAAACAGAAGAATATGACCTTGCAAAAAACTTAACTAAAATATATGCTCACAGGAAAAAATAATTTCTGACATACAATTAATCATCATATGGCTATTCTGACACTATATTATCATATATTTATTAACTGTATTAATCAGTTAGTAAGGATATACTTATTAATTTTGCATATATCCTAAAAACACTATCCTAATCAATCTTCCCCTCCCCCAATGATGATTTGCTTATTCAAGCAACTATGGGCTAAGAACTATGATACACACCTCTTGATCACCTTATAAGTAAATGGAGGTTAACTCCTTACAATACTAATTCACTGTTCTGAACATCTAAGTCTCGAATACACTACCAAAAACAAGTCCGGACACAGAAAGTAGGCTATTTATTATTATATCTAAAAAAAATTCTCCACGTGTAATGATTCATATTGTAATTGTAAAAAAATTCACAAAAAAATACTGAATAATAACCAAAAGCCCATAATAAAAATGAGGTGAAAACCTGCGATTCCCAGATGAGTCTACAGATTTAATTACTATGATGGATGATATTAACATCTTATAATGTACAGTGCCCTCTGCTGCAAGATGGAAAACTTAAGAACTGTATCAGTCGCTGGTCACCAAACTGGTAAGTGACCTGCCTCAGCTAATGCCTTGGTTACTGGATCTGTGAAAGGGAACAGTCAGAATGGCCTCATCAAAAATCTGAATAGCACCAAAAGACGAGCGTTCCCGGTTCCACTGCTGACGATGAGAGTATTCACACCAAGCTCCCCCGTTTCCGTCCGAGGAGGGCTCAACACCTACGGTGAACCACCATGCTTTCCAACACTGAAACAATTTTAGAAGCCACAAGGAAACAGAATTCTGACTTAAGGTGAGATATATTTAAAAATCTTAAGAAAAGGAAATAACAAAAGGTCTAAGTTCTCTGTTCAAAAAAACTAGGCAAGACCAGTGCCAGCAGAGAAAAAGACTCATCTCCGTCTATCAACAGGGAGCCATCAGAGCGTGAGACAGAGCAGGATGGCACTCCGTAACCCTGAAACACTCAACTTCAACGTCATTTTTGGCTCTGTGTATTTTTAAACACGTGAGGATTTCCTCTGGAAATGGGTCAAATGATTAGTCTTATCTAAATATCAAAATGATCAAGTATTAAAATCCTACAAAAATTCCCTTTCTCCCTGTTTTTACCAAGTAGCACATTTAACATCGAAACATCTTAATTCAAACTGCCTCCCATTTCAACTGGATGAGGCCGTGGCATGTAAGCGAGGGATGTAACTGCTGATGAAGCGTTTTTTTTCCAATTCCGTAACATGAAAGGAAATAACCTTAAAGTACTGCTAACACTCTAAAAATGTCAGCCAAACCTCTGGAGTAACCTTTAACCCAAACCCTCTCCAGGTGTACTTTCACTCCTTTCACAATTCCAAAGGCACCCATTTCCCACCTGCTTTCTTGCCTGCGGTAGTCCAGCTGCTGCTCCACTCTGACCATGGGCTTCACCATCCCTCGCTCGGCGGTGCTGGCGGCAGACAGCCCCCTGTCGCCGTCCAGCCTGGAGGAGCTCTAAGTCCAGGGGAAACACAGGGCGTTTAAACACAGCACGCGGACCAACCACGCTTCACACTCAGTCAGCGTCACGGGGGAGGCGGGGGGGGGGG
>NW_006769874.1:1724733-1762842 GCF_000442215.2 Lipotes vexillifer | reverse complement strand
GGGGGGGGGGGGGCGGGAGCAGAGGGACAGCAGAGGCCAGGAGGGGCCCAGCAGTGCCGAGGATGCCACGTCCACAGCAGTGTGCCCAAGACCACAGTCACTGAGAGAATAACAGCACACACGGCCACTTTCCCTGTCTGGCTCTAAAACACAGGCATGCAGGCATGGGGCACACACACCAGGGCCCTGCAGAAAGTACAGTAATAGCAGCGACCTGACTCCACAGAGTTCTCTTGGGTCAGGACACAGTGGACAGGGTATGTGCACAATGTGAAGAGGCGGTTCTTTGTTTACTTGTGAGTTTTAAGGAAGGATGTAAAAATTCACTCATCACAGCTCAAAACTTAGTGAAGAACTCAGTACAGACACTGGCTTACTTCTTGCCCTTAATCAACACAGGGAAAAGACACCTATAAAGCAACTCAACACAGTATATGTAAGTCCCTCCAAGCAGTGCCCACTCCTAGCCAGCCTGTGGCTGACAGAGGGATGAGTTACTGACATTCAGAAAACAATCAGAACAGAATCAATACATTTAGGTAAAAAATCCACTGCAGCAAAAAATTTATGTAAGACTTCTTGCTACATCCCTTACTGTAGAAACTGAGCACAGATAAGTAAATAAAAATCACCCTGGCCTTACCAACCAGAATTAACACTGTGCAGGATGCATCTTTCCATTGTTTACATTTCCCATAAATGACATTACACAGCCTACACTCTGTAAAAGATACTTTTTCTTATGCTGTAGACATCTCGTAATATTATTTTTATGTTACAGAATTGTAATGGCTGTATTAACGTTTTGTTGTCTATTCGTCAAGGTTCATTAAACCAATTTTTATTAGGTTGTTTAAAATGTTCATCAGTATAAAGTGTCAGGATAGCTGTGCTTGTGTGTGTATATATATAAATACACACACACACACACACACACACACACATATATTCACACACAGTAATTAATTACTTTGTTAAGGTATGGCTACAGAAATAAAATTGCTTGGTCAGTGGATGGAGACATTTAGACTACAAAAAATTATTATAAATGAACAATGGTAAGGCAATGAACAAATAAATTGACATGTTTATAAACTAACATGTTACAAAACCACTTTAGCTGTTTTCAAATGATTTTTAGAACAAATGCTCACAAAACATCTGAAGGAAGCAGGAAAGAAAGGTGTATATCTGTGTAGAGAAGGATTTAATTGTGTTAAAATACACACATGAACAAACATGCATAAAAGAGTTCAGAAAAGGATCTACCAAAATTTTACCAAAAGCCAACCATGAACTGTGGATGAACTGTTTTTGGTTTTTTTTACATGTTTTCTCAATTTAGCCAAGTTTTCTATATTGACTATGCATTTTTATAAGAAGCAAAATTTTTTATAAAGATGGTTATTATATTAGGTTCTGAGAGTACTTATTCATTAAATTGCTTAGTAGATCTTTACTGAGACTTTTATGTACTACCAGGCAGTTTTCTAAGCAGCAAAAGTGCAGCAGTGAGCCCACAGGCCCTACTACCCTCACAGAGCTCACACTCCACAGTCAATCGACAAACAAGTAGCGTACGGTATCAAGGGCTGCACAAAGACTTGCACGTACGGTGTGTACTAGTGCCAGGGCGCTCAAGGAAGACTCCTTCACAGAGGAGACTTCAGATGAAGTCCGGGGTAAGAAGGGGCTCGCCGGGGAACAACCAGCGGAGAGAGCGTTCCACGAGAAGCGGGCCCACCCGGCCTTCGGGTGGGACGGGGGTGGGCATCCCGGGAACAGAAGCAGTGGTGGCACATGCTGAGCTGAGAGGGAAGGGGGCCGGGCCCCAGGAGCTATGTGACACAGAGCGACGACCGTGTGACAGCGGGACAAGAAACCACCTGGAGGCTTCGGAAGCAGGGCAGTAGCAAGGTCTAATTCACGTCTTTAATACCTCGGTTCAGCTGCCGGGAGAATGACGGGCCAGGGAAGAGCAGAGGAGGGGCTGCCGTCTAAGAAGCTCTGCGGTCCCTCCGCCACAGGACGGCTGCAGCCTGAGCCAGACTCTCTCGGGGACGACAGACAAAGGAGGGTCAGAGGGCAGGGGCCGCGCCGGCAGGACCTGACGATGACCAGGTGAAGGGGTGACCAGGTGAGGGGACGAGGGGGACCAGGGCGGCCCGCGACGGGTTTCTGTCGAGCGATGCCGAGGACGCTGGAGGACGGGACGTCGGGCCCCGAGGTGGGGAAGGGTGAGGGAGAGAAGGTGCGTGAGAAAGAAAGTCTCCGTTTGTCTCAGCTGCGTTGAATGTGACGGGTGCTGCAGAGTCTGGGGGGCTGGCGCCCAAGACGGGAGTGGTGCACACACAGAGGGCATCCAACTGTCTAAGGTCAGCTGGGGAACAGGTACCAACAGAAGAGGGGGGCCCGAGGTCTGAAGCCTTGGGCCCCCAATTTCAGAATCAGGCGGTGGGGTGGGGGACCCACCAATCAGACTGAGGAGGAAGGCGCCCTGAGACGGGGCGAGAGAGGCCCTGGGGCGGAGGGCGTGCACCCGCTGGGTAGTGCTGGCACCGCCGAGACAGACCACATGGGACCTGGAACTGGGGGCGTCAGTGCCCGGGACAGGGGCGGCCCTACGAACGGGCAGGGGTCAAACGGGAGCGGGAAAGGAGATGGAGTGCAGGCCGTGGACACGGCCACCCCCGATGATCCCTGCCAGAAACGGTGCTGAGAACACGAGTAGGAAACGGGCAGTAGCTGGAGAGGACAGGAAGGAAGGGTTTTAAAAACCTGTCCCGGTGCCCGAAGATGAGCCCCACGCGAGCAGCTCCTGCCCCCGAGCCGGGCCCGTGAACGCGGTGGAAGGCTCAAGGCCTGGGAGCTCGGCGCTTCTCGTGAGGCACTAAGACGTCCGCCGCCCCCATGGAGAGAGATGGGCGAGGGGTCCCAGCCACCAACCGTCCCACACAGGGAGCCAGCAGCAAGGTCAGCAAGCAGACTGAGTCCAAACCGCTCTGCACAGCTACGAAGAAACAAAACAACTGCTGTTTCAGTCCACTGAGTCTGGGTGTGGGGTGTTACCCAGCAGTCGGTAACCAGAATGAGGACAGAAGTAAACCAACTGTGCAAGGGAGAGAGCACAGCGCCCACGGGCGTGAAGTGGCAGGTGGGAGCCGGGACCCAAGCTGAGGTAAGAAGGGCAGGAGTCTGCTATCTGCGGGGGTGGCCTGACCAAGAAAGGCCGGCCACACAGAGGACAGGCCTAGGACACACTGCTTGGGAGAGAAAGCACAGCCTCCCGGCCTTAGGGGAAAAGACAGTCTGCTGCTCACGTATCACCACGAGAAACACAAGTGGTTAGGACACCCACACGCAGGCCACTATTGAAGTCTGTTTGTACAAGGCTTTTAGGAGAATGTCACCAGTAATTCATCGAGGACGTCCTGTCATGCAAAACAAACACAGTCCTGTCAGGTAAGAGACAATCACCCACCTTGCTCGCTGGTAATGCTGTCCCACTATGAACATCTCCTCCCAAATCAAAAGTTGTCTCCTGAACAATTCTGTTGAGATAGAAAAAGAAATACGTAGAATTAATAACTCTCCAATGATAAGAGGTAGTCTCTTCTTTATAATACAAAAGGAACAGTTAGCTAAATATCTCAATGTTCAAAGATCTTCAAGAAATCACTTTACTGCCAGAATATGAAGTTAATGAATTAAAAAACTATTGTAACTTTATGAACTTTTCCTACCAACGTATACTGAATACTCTCGAGATCAGATTTTTGAAAACTAATAACAAAAAATTGAAAGGAAGCATAAAGAAAAAAAGAGAAAGCTGTTCCATCAGTGAGTCTCTCTAGGCTGAAAATGGCACGTAAACACAGCGCAGACGCCTGAGGTGCCAGGAGCCCACGTGTGGACTCAGGGAAGGCCGGGGTGGGGGTGGGGGTGGAATGGGCGTGAAGAGAGGGCACAGGCCCAGCTGACTCCTGCCTGAAAGCCAAGCTGATGGTTTTTTAAAAGCTCACGGATACCACCATTAGGCTACAAATATAGAAATGGAGAAATTTTTGATAATGTCAATAATTAGATCCAGAGTAATTCTACACAGTTTTTAAGAATATCTCAAAAAGACCAAAACTGTTAAACTTATCATTATGAAAAATTAGTTAAGAATATAAACAAAATCTCATTTTAAAGAGTCAATAATCTGAGGCAAGCTACAGCTCTTCGGCACAAATGAAGGGTGAATGCAATCCATTTATTCCAGTTCATGAGAGGCGCCCAACCAAAGGGGAAAAAGAGCCCTAAAACACCTGTTAAGAGGCTCATACACCATGATCAAGAGTGATTTATTCCAGGGATGCACACAGATGGTTCAACAGCCACAAATCCATCAACGTGGCACACCCCACTAACAAAAAGGATAAAAAAACCACACGATCATCTCCACATATGCAGAACAAGATCTGACAAAATTCAACAGCCATTTGTGATAAAAACTCTCCACAAAGTGGGTACAGAAGAAACATCCCTCATCATCATAAAGGCCATGTACGACAAACCTAAGCCAACACCACACTCAACAGTGAAGAACTGAAAGCATTTTCCTCTAATATCAGGGACAAGACAAGGATGCCCACTCTCACCAATTTTATTCAACAAAGCCAGAGCAATTAGGCAAGAAAAAGAAATAAGAACCACCTACATCAGAAAATAAGGGAAACTGTCACTATTTGCAGATGACAAGATGTTACATACAGAAAACCCTAAAGACTCCACTAAAAAGAATGTGTTAGAATAAGCCAATCCAGTAAGCTTGCAGGGTTCAAAACCAATAACAAAAATATGTTGTGTTTCTACACACAAGTAATAAAATCTCAGAGACATTAAGAAAACAATCCCATTTACAGCCGCATCAAAAAGAATAAAACACCTAAAAATAAATTTAACCAAGGAGGTGAAAGACCAGTACACTGAAAACTCCAAGACACTGATCAAAGAAAGATACAAATAATACAAAGAAGATACAAATAAATGGAAGATATTTGTTATTCTGTGCTCATGGACTGGAAGAATTAATATTGTTAAAATGTCCATACCACCCAAGGCAATCTGTACATTCAGTGGAATCCCGGTGAAAATTCCAACGGCATTTTTCACAAAAATAGAACAATTCTAAAATTTGTATGGAACCACAAAAGATCCCAAGTAGTGAAAGCAACCTTGAGACAGAACAAAGAAAAAGAACAAAGAACAAATCACTCCCTGATTTCAAACTATTATTGTACAAAGCTACAGTAATCAGAACAGAATGATATCAGCATAAAAACAGACACACAGATCAATGGAACAGGATAGAGAGCCCAGAAATAAACCCACACATATATGGTCAATTAATCTATGACGAAGGAGCCAAGAATATACAATGACAGAGAACATATAGGACAGTCTCTTCAATAAAAAGTGTTGGGAACACTGGACAGCCACGTGCAAAAGAATGAGAATGGATCACTATCTTACACCAAACACAAAGATTAACTCAAAATGGATCAAAGGCTTGAGTAAGATCTGAAACCATAAACTCCCAGAAGAAATACAGGCAGTAAAGCTCCTTGACACTAGTCTTGGTGATGAGTTTTTGGATCTGACAAAAAAGGTAACAAAAGCAAAATAAACAAGTGGGACTGCAGCAAACTAAAAGCTTCTGCACAGCAAAGGAAACCACCGACAAAATGAAGCAGCAATGTGTGCAAGGGGAGAAAATATTTGCAAACCATGTATCTGATAAGGGGTTAATATCCAAAATATATAAAGACTTCATACAACTCAGTAACAACATCTCCTCCCAAAACAAAAAACAATTAACAAACGGGCAGAGGATCTGAATAAACATTTTCTAAAGACATACAGATCACCAACAAGTACATGACAAGATGCTCGACATCACTAATCACCAGGGAAACGCAAGTCAAAACCGCAAGGAGGCATCACCTCACACCTACCAGAATGGCCATCATCAAAAGGACAAGAGGTATGTGTTGGTGAGGGTGTGGAGAAAAGGGAACACTCGAGCACTGCTGGTGGGAATGGAAATCGGTGCAGCCACTATGGAGACCGGTAATGGAGGTTCCTCAACAATGAACACTAGAGCTACCGTATGACCCAGCAATCCCACGCACACCTGTATCTGTGTATACACACTCACAGGAATATTATTCAACTGTAAAAATGAAGGAAACCTTGCCATTTGTGACAACATGGATGGACCTTGAAGAAACTGTGCTCATTGGAATAAGTCAGACAGAGAAAGACAATTACCATATGATCTCACTTATATGTGGAACTTAGAACAACAAGACAGCCGTAAAAGGAATGAAATTTTGCCATCTGCAGCAACATGGATGCACTTGGAGGGCGTTATGCTAAGTCCAGTCAGACAGAGAAAGACAAATACTACAGATACCACCTGAAAAATACAACAACTAGTGAATATAAGAAACAAGAAGCAGACTCACAGACACAGAGAACCAACCAGTGGTTATGACGGGGGTCGGGAGAAGGGCAGTACAGGGGCTGTGGGACGGGAGGCGTAAACCGCCGGGTGTACCACGGGCTCAAGAATACGTTGTACGACGTGGGGAGCAGAGCCAATATTTTGTAATAACTGTAAACGGGAAGTGACCTTTGAAAACTGTATATAAAAAAACAGTAACAACAAAAAAGCCAAGCTCACAGATACAAACATTGGTGGATACCAGCGGCAGGGGTGTCCGCGTGGTGGGGGGAATGCCAAAATGGGTCAAAAGGTACAGGCTTCCAGTTTTAAAATAATTAAGTCCTGGGGATGTAATGCACAGCACAGTGACTACAGTTCATAAGACTGTGCTGCATAACTGAAAGCTGCTAAGAGTACATCCTAAAGTTCTCATCACAGGAAAAAGCTCTGCATAACTACGTGTGGCGATGGACGTAACTAGACTTACTGTGATCATTTCACAATACATACAGATACTGAATTACTACGTCACACACCTGAACTAATATGCCAATTAAAGCTCATTTAAGAAATATACATACAGGTGTGAAAAAAAGGAATACATGAGTTATCTACCTAGAAATCTGCGTTAATAGTTTAACGTGCGAACAGTATTAATTTTTATAAAAAAGGAAAGTCCGTTCTACTCTATGGATGTACATGTAAGTACTGGTATATTCAACCACTAAGCAGTTAGGACTAGTTTTGCAGGAAAAAGATGTAATAAAAATAAAATGCCACAGCAGCACTACCCCTCAATGAGATGTTCTCCATGTCCTTACACGATCTCTGCTTTCAGCCAGAGACAAGACAAGAATCAACAACCGCAGGCCTCCAGAGCAGCAACCATTAAGGCAAAAAGCAGTAGCAGACGGATGTTCTCACACAGGAAAACATCGCCCACAAAACTGAAGCGCCGACTGCAAGAGTGGGACAGAGACAGTTTGTAGAACTGTATTTATGACAGTAACACTACCAACTAACACCATCAAAATAAATATGATATAAAACCTAGAAGTAAAGCCCAGTTGCAAATAAGAGGCGGTAATCGTAGGCACTGTTGATAGACGATACACAACACACCAGAAGAACTGCTCACATGGTAAGTTCTCTGGAGAAACTTCCGAGGAATAAGCGTGAGGCTGTTAAGCAGGCGGGCTTTACCCTGTCCAGGTGTCTGGTGCTGAAAGGAAGAAACGGCGCGAAGGAAAGCTGCTAACTAACATGGAAACCCTTTGAGCAAAGACCATCTGTTGAAGAGAAGAGCCAGTGGGAAGGTCATGACAAGAGAGAGGAAACAGGGAGACGCGGCTGATAAACAAATACAGCCTGAAGAAAGGAATTTGAAACACCTGGTCCTGCCGGACACGGTAGGAAGGACGGGTTTATCGCTGCGCCCAGTTTAAAGCTGGAGACAGGGACCTTCCTGTGAAGTTGAGACCCACGCCGGTTCTCTCTGGGACTAAGGGCTCGGTCGCTTGCTGAACCCTGGCACTGGAAGGCGAGAGGCTGGGGCGTCAGACCCCCACACCTGCATGGCAGTCCCTACATCCACCATGCTGCCGCGAACGTGTGCGAACCACAGAGCGACCACCCGGGAGCCGTGTCACGTCTTATCTGCACCAACCGCGACTGCCCTTCACCCTTCTCCACCGCCGGGATCCAATGTGGACAGCGTGAGGAGAGAGACCAGGACGTCCTCAACAGCCTGGCGGCAGCCATCACGATACAACTCCTAGTGCTGACAGTGAGCTAGCGAAGGGCCAGCACGAGGGAACGGGAACGATCCCCATGTGGCCCCAGGTGGAAGCTCTGCGCGGTTAACCAGAGACCGGTCACGCAGGAAACCAAGGCTCAGGAACGAGGAGGGCCGCCCCCCGGGGTGCTACGTCTGTGCTCTCAGCAGGGCGGGGGAGAAGCTACTGCCCCTGTCTTCCCAAGATCCACACACTATCAACCTGTAAGACGGGTAATAAAGTCACCGGGCAGTATATTCATGAAAAAAATGTCATTATCAAAAAGGAAGTGTTACTCCCTCCCGCTCTGAGAAGTTTTCCCAGACGGTAAGGAGTTTCCTTTTCCAGCACCGGGCCCACGTTGCAAGTCCTCAGACAGGCACTAGGTGGAGCCAAATACCTTGCATTCCTTAACAAAGAACAACGTGTTTCACTACGAGTAACAGAGAGGGCACACCTCAACAAAAACACCTCGGTGACGTAAGGCTCATTACACAGAACACCGTAATTCAAATAAAGTGTTGTTTTAAAGTATCAGCTAGGGCTTCCCTGGTGGTACAGTGGTTAAGAATCCGCCTGCTGATGCAGGGGACACGATTGCGAGCCCTCCCCTGGTCCGGGAAGATGCCACATGCCGCGGAGCAGCTAAGCCCACGCGCCACAACTCATGAGCCTGCGCTCTAGAGCCTGCGAGCCACAACTACTGAGCCCGCGCGCCATAACTACTGAAGCCCACACACCTGGAGCCCATGCTCCTTAACAAGAGAAGCTACCGCAGTGAGAAGACCACACACCGCAACGAAGAGTAGCCCCTGCTCGCGGCAACTAGAGAAAGCCCGTGAGCAGCAACGAAGATCCAACGCAGCCAAAAATAAATAAATAAATTTATTTTTTTAAAAAGTATCAGCTAAAAAACAAAATTTTTAAATAATTTAAAAACCAGCCCCCCCACACACACAAAACCAGCCACAACTTCCAATTTCAAGACGAAGTCAAGACCTTTCTTTCTTCTTCTGCTTCTCTGAAACCAACCCAAATCAACAAGAACCTGAACCACAAACTGTAACTTTAAAAATTAAAATAAAAGACAATAAAACACATAATCTATGGCTAATTCATTTCATTTTCAGCATGATCACAACACTCTGGAATTCTTAAAGGTGATGGATGCTCCTTACCCAGGCCTCTGTCTGGGACCCTTCGCCATCAGGCCTCCATCCACCGATCTCTTGGGCAGAGCGTGGTCCTGGCTGGGGTCCACGAACTTAAACACATGGGACGCCCCAAACTGCACCTTCATCCCGCTGTGCAGCATCGTCGTCTCCGAGATGCGCTGCCCGTCCACGTAGGTCTCGGCATCCATGCTTCTAGGCGTGACCGTGACCACTCCATCCATGTTTGTGAGGTCACAGTGATGGGGCTCAATTCCTGAACCAAACAACTAAAAAGAAAGGAAAATCAAAGGAACTTCCATCATCAAGTACAGAGGATTTAAAAACTGAATTTTGAGACTGTAAGTCCCTCCTTTATGATAAATATAATCTAATAAACTCTGGATTTTTGGTGCTTTCAGGGAATTTTCCCTTAATTTATGAATTAAACACTGTCAAAATAACTGAATATTTTCACCATCCAGCAGCTTGATTTAAGGGGTACTATAACTCTGCATTAAAAAGCATATGGGGGCTTCCCTGGTGGCTCGGTGGTTAAGAATCCACCTGCCGGTACAGGGGTCATGGGTTCGAGCCCTGGTCCGGGAAGATCCCACATGTCACGGAGCAGCTAAGCCCGAGAGCCACAACTACTGAGCCCGCGTTCTAGAGCCCACGAGTCACAACTACTGAGCCCATGTGCCACAGCTACTGAGCCCGCATGCCACAACTACTGAAGCCCACGCGCCTAGAGCCCGTGCTCCGCAACGAGAGAAGCTACTGCACTGAGAAGCCCGCGCACCACAACAAGGGTAGCCCCCGCTCACCACAACTAGAGAAAAGCCCGCACGCAGCAAAGAAGACCCAACGCAGCCAAAAATAAATAAATAAAAAACAAATTTATTAAAAAATAAACAAAACATGTGGTCATCTTGAATATTAGACAATTAATGGGTAAATCTACACAGATCATCAGGGCTACAAATCCCTGTTCACCTGTTTTACTGCTGTGCTGAGGATGGGGTTAGAACTGAAAATGACATTAGTAATCGGGCCCCTCATGCCACAACTGCGAAGTGAGAATACAGAGAAAGGGACATCTGCCCAGGCTCAAGCCCCAGGAAGCGAGCAGCCCTGCCCTTCCCAACGCACAGACATGCTAAGCTCTGCGCTACTCCAGCCCGGGCACCTGTGGCTCAGTTAACACTGTAACTATGCTTCGCTGAACGCCTCCTGCTGCGTGTGTGCGACCCAGTGACACGCACTTCCACGTGCGTTATCCCCCTTAATCCTGTAATCTCGAAACAACCTATAAAACCATCACCATCTTTTGGAGAAAAGCAACAGCCCTGGAGGTCTGGGGGCGGAGTCGGACAGAAACTCACACTCTGCTCTGTTCACAATGAAGCAGAGAGAAGCGACCCAGAGCAAGCAAGCTGCTTACATTAAAGTAAAAGGCTTTCCCTCCCTTCCACTCACCCACAGCGTGGCAGGCCCACACGCTGCCCTATGACCCACCGAAGAGGCAGAGCGGCAGCCGGACACGCACCTGGATGGAGCCGTCGTCGAACTTCTCCATCCCAACCTCAGTGACGCTCAGCTGAAGGCGGTAGAGCTTCGGCTTGTCTCTGGAGTCGGAACCGTCTGCGATGAGAGAAGGACAGGGAGGGCTTCACTAGCCAAGTCGAACGTGCTCACCACGTTATTTGAAACAAACACGCACACGACGGGTTACCTCTGAAGCAACACTACTGTTCTCAATTCTCAGGATTTCTATTCAAAGAACTCCCCAAATTTATATCATGCAACTTAAGTAACTGAATACACAAAATTCAAAGTAAGACGTAAGCACATCAGCTTCTGTTTAAAATATAATTCAAGGTACTAACACCGTCATTCATACCGACGTTTTCTTTATCACGTAAAAAAATGTTTCCCCACCACATGGTCCTGGACTTGTGTCTGATTCTAAAGAAGACAGGGAGACCCTCCTTCCAGACCGGACCTCCTCACAGACTGCCAGGGCAACCGATGGAAGGAGTGTGACCTCCCAGCTCACCCCGGACCTTCTGGACCAGACCGACCCCAGGGATGAGGCCCCAGCTCGTGTCCCCACGTGATTCTGACGGCCACCCCTGGCATGAAGCTCCAGTAAGAACTGCCGTGAAAAGTGCTCACCTCCACGGAGTGGAGCTGGGATGAAGGACAAAAGGAGAGACTGGGTTTTTTACTTCTGTGTCATTTCATACTTCCGGGAACTGCTGAGATGTTTCCCTTGCCTGCGCATCACTTTGTCTGATGGGCTGGCTTTGGGGGACCACAAGAGCCGTGGCCCCTGCCCACTGACCCCCGGATGGGCTCCTCCCCTCCTCACCTGCCTACCCACCCCACCTAACACCGAGGGTCATTCTGATCTCAGTGCTATCGCACAGGGGGACACGGGCCTCGGCATCCACGCGCCAGGACTCGGTCCCAGGGCCGTGACAGCAGCAACCTCGCTGTGCCCATGCTGTGCAGGACCCCGCTGCCCCAGAGCCTCAGCGACTTCAGAATCGCTCACCGAGCTGCAGTTAAAATCTCTAGTCCCCAGGATCAGGAGTGTAAACACTGCAGTGTACACAGAGTGCAGACTGCTAAAATCTTAGGGTAGTGTGGTCTCAACTCTCACAGACCAAAGACACCAGGAACATGGGTGTGCAAGCTGTTAGAACGGTTGCTAATTTGAGAGTGCACAAGATAACACGCTAACGACAGGTTTGCAGCGATCTCTGAGATCTGGGTGAAGGTAAGACGAGACTGAAGCAGCATTCGAGAGACACCACGTCTCACAGGCACTAAAAACCGGGCTCCGGGTCTGTGTTGCTTCACAGCACATCCTCATCAGATTTGGTGGCAGCTGAAGCCTCATTTAAACCACCTGATTTCAACTCCGAGTACTGATCCAAACGGGGCCTCAGAGTCACGCGGGGCTTTCCCTGGACAGGACCCAGTTCCCTTCTAGACTTGCTGAGCCCAAATCCCTGAGGGATGCTTACCATTCTGCTGGCTTTAAACACCACAGGCAGCCCTAAGGACAGTGCTTGTCAAGTAGCATTCTCTCCGGCACCCACAGCACCGTGAACCATTTCGTCTCGAGCCCACTGACCATGTCTGATGAGGGTTCCTGCTTCCTAACCACTCCCACCCCTGAGCTCCCAGGCGGCTAGGTCTTTAAAACAATCTCTGTACACCTGGTGCTCAGTACAGCGTGCGCTCAATAAAGCGTTAATGTATTAACAGTGAAGAATTATTAACTAAAAATGCGGAAAACAGAATAATGCGATACGGTCTCGCACAGAATTCTACAAATGAATTATAAAGAAAGCAAAAGAAGCAAACAAGTGATCAAGAACAACTGTTTCAATTACAATGTTTAAAAAAACAGAAGAGCATGAAAAATACGTCTGTTTAGGGGTGAAAGAAAAACCCACATTCGTTTTCTTCTGAACTTTGAATGCTTCTGAAGGGTACCTTGTGAGCTAATAAATGAGTACTATATACTTTTCTGCATCAACATTTACAGCCACAAATTTAGAAGTATAAAAAGAAAGGGAGAGATACAAACTTTCTCGGTCTCTCCTTTCTCTGTGACAGAAATCTATCGACAGACGGATCAGAAATAAACCTTGCCAATCCCTTCTTTCTTTCTGCTTCACAGTAATAATAGAAAACAAAGATACCTTTTCAGGTATATCCTGAATAACCTAAACGGTGGCCACTCACGTCGTACATAAAACGGAGTTCTGGGACCTCGGGCAGAACACAGAAACGGAGGCGAATAATGTTCACGACGTAACTGACAGCTTCTTGTAGATCCAAGGCCCCTCCTCAGTAAAAGCAGTCATCTCACAGGCAGTAACAAACATGTAAAACGGTGGCTTACAACAAAAATCTTAAAATTTTATCCCCTTCCGCAACAGGGATTGTACAAATGCTCTATGTCTGGCTCAAGCGCCGGAGCACATTTCTCCTCACTTGAGAGCTACGACAGATCCGGAGTGCCTCTGAAGGCGGAGATAAATCTTCCGAAGTAACCCTACCACACAGACGAGTGCTCCTTCCAGAGGCTCTAAATGCTTTTTAGAAACATTTTATACTTTTGCCTTAAAAATACGTAACACATTCATATGGTGCAAAATTCAAAAGGCACAAAAAGGACATGGTGAACCGCACCCTTCCCCACCTGGCCCCTGCCTAGCCCTTCCCCACCCAGAGGCAAATCTTCAGAGTCTATTTTATGCGTATGTAATTACACCACCCGATACTCATGTCCTTCCTTCTCCTGGTTTGCACAAGCGTTAGAATACCATTTGGGGTTACCGAGCGGAATATGCAACATCCAGTCAAACGTCCAACATTTGGGACGCACTTAAAATAGATCACTCTGAGCAAAGCCTGAGAATGTTTTTCAGGGCACTTTTGGTGTCACTGCACAGCATGTTTACACATCCAGGCCTGCTTCTGCCTCTGGGCAGCTGGGTGGACGACGGCCTGGGGCATCTCTTGGCCGCCCTGCTTGCGAAGACTCACGTGTGTAAGGAGTGCTGACCAGCGCTTCCGTGTCCCAGGCGCCGTGTGGACGCCAGAGGTCTGCGGTGAGAAAGTGAGCTCACGTCCTGGCCCCCAGAGAGCTTATGTTCGCTTACGTTTTACCGAACCAGTACAACAGGGAAGAAACTGTTTTTGGTACATACCAGGTAAAAAAGGAAACGTATTTGTCTCTCTATTTGCTCCATTCTTTTACAGTGTGAAAGTAACCAACACGTGAAAACATTAAGGAATCCTTTTCAGGAATAAAATAACAACAGAAACTTGTCTTAGACTCTACTTTATGTATTATATCAAAATAGGTACTAAATATCCCTTGTTTCCATTTTTTATTAAAAGAACAAAGAACTAAAACTCCAAGTTTGGTTAATATCCAATGAAAACCTGTATGATCAGTGTGGAGAAAATTCAACAAACCAATATAAGATGCCGAAAGGCTGAGTAAACTTTACATACGAGAAAGTTTTGATTGTTACATCGACATGTAAAAAATGACACTTGAAATATAAAAACAAAGGAAGTATGTCCAGGTACTATTTAAGATGATAGACTCTAATGCACAAAATCTGAGAAACAAGTTCCAAGTAAGAAGGTCCAGCTCTGCCAGCCAGAAATGAATCTCAAGCAGGAGAGCAAGCAGAGGCCAAGGACACCCTAAACCTGCTCACGATGGCAGCGAGCGCCTCGCGAGAAAGATACAGACACGAGCGGCACTAAGTGGGTGGCGGCCTCTTCCTCCTCAGCCTCCTGGGGTCACCGGACACGTGGCCTCGATCGGCGCTCCCTCCCCCATCCACCACCCCCGTTTCTCCTTCTGTCCTCCCCCACAACCCCGTCCGCACCTCCTCTCCCGCTGCGTCTCCCCCTCTTCCTCCTGGGGGCGCACGGGGTCGAAGGACAGGAAAACTGCTCTCTCCCCCCTTTAGTCCAAATTCTCACTTAAAACTTAGCCTGAACAAAGACACTGGACATTTCTGCAAAATAAGTTGCTATTAAATGAAATGAATTCTGGATACGGAAGAATTAACTAGATAGGGATAAAATGAAAGTACATTAAACTCTTAAGAAAAGTTATTTATATTAATTGAAAAGCCAACACATCCAGCATCTGGTCAGTTACGGCTGTTCTGCCCGTGAGGTTGTTAGTGCTCGAGATGAGACAGTAGCGGGAAGCGCAGCATCCCCTTTGGAAGCGCGCCAGCTGTAGCAGGCAAAGCGACCCCTTCTCCCTGGGGTGAGCGCACACACGCAGGACCCGGGTGAAGGCGGCAGCGGCGCACAGAGGCCATGCGGCCACGCAGACGCGTGCAGGGGAGAGAAGGAGAGGGTGAGCTGCAGGGAGGCGACTGTCCAGGGGGAAAGGCACGTCCCGCCCCAGCCCTGGGCTGGAGGACACGGCAGCCGTGCTCCGCGCGGCGTGGGCACGTTGCTGAGGGGACACTGAGTTGACAGGGAGTCCCCGAGCACCAGAGGAGCGGCCGTCTGTCCATCACAGGGAGACCCACCCCGCTCCTTCCCTGCGGAGCACGGCCCAACCCAGAGCAAGGGACAAAAACGACCTCTACCCCCGACCCTCCAAGAGACAGTGGAAGCACCCGCCCACATCTCCAAAGCCTCCGACGACACCTACAGGGCCTCGGCCCAACCCCGAGGACACGTGCTTGGCTGACAACGTGTCCAGGGAAACAGTCGCTCGTAACAAGTCAGCATCCACGAACACAGGGAAACCAAGTCCATTTCACTCCGCGTGCTGACCGGGCTCGGTGAGCAACGACACCTTAAGAAGACAGCGTGACCTGGTGAAGAGAACAGCTCTGGAGTGAGACAGACCCCGGCCGGCATCCAGGCCTCCCCCGACTCACCTGCTCACCTGCGAGTGCGGCGCGGAGCTGAACTTCAGGCACCTGCGGAGCGCTGCAGCTCTCCAGCAGGCAGCCCAGGCGCTTGGGCGCATCAGACTGACAGGGCCCCGGGGGCCCAGCTACTCGGACCACGAGTCTCTCTGGAAGCCACCTGAGTCACCTATGTACCTACGGCGCAGCCTAAAGCAGCAGCTCGGTAAACGCTGACTGAAGTAACAGAGGGCCGTGAAGGAAGCCGTGTTTTAACAAGCATCTGATAGACGCTGTCGCCAGCACTTGGTGACAAGTAGGACACGGCTAGCGTTTATCTCGGATCCATCAGTTTCTTACACCGACAAAAAATTTCTCTATGTTTTACTACCCGGGAGGCCGTAAGGATGAAGTAAGCAGTCAAAACGCCAATTCTCACTAGAATATACGTTCCCACAGTCAGGGGCTTAATCTGTTTTGCTGGTGTTCTCCTATCTCCAAGGTCCAGAACAGTGTCTGACACATAGTAAGCATTCAATAAGTACTTGTCAAATAAATACATGGATGAATTCTCATCCTGTCTCTGCTACCCACCCAAGTCAACTTTCCACTACTCATTTGAAAATTATCCTATGTCAGTTGCTATTTATCAACTCTCTCTGGGTTAATACTCCTATTTTCAAAAATTTCAGTTTGGGAGAAAACAATCATTAGCTTCTAGCACGTAATGCAAAATCCTGAATGGCAGACCCAATGCCCAGAGATGATCCTAAAAACTTCTAAGTTCAAAAACAGATGGCTGTCTTCCAGCCGCCGTTCACTGCCTCGGACCACTGAGCACCAAACCCTCACCACTAATCATGTCTGCAAACCACTGTGCGAAAACCAAAGTTTCATGAACTTTTCAGCCGGAGAACTGAGAGACAAGGCAACACTCACATCTTCCTCATAAACAGCTAATCAATTTTAAAAAACCTTCAAACATCATTAAGCATAAAAACTACTACTTGCAACACACGGCCACGGACTACTAATTATGGAGCATCAGTGAAAACAACAGCGTTTTCCCTGTATCAATATAACACAACCCAGCTGTGCCATGGAGACCACTGGACCACAAATACCACATCTGATCATTAGTTATAATCTTGTAAACAAAAATAAATACTCAAGAATCAAAGAGAAAAACGTAATTCCCGCCCAAGGAAACACAGATTATCTACATAACCAGTTTGTTTTTAGCTAACTTTTTCTATAATTACTTACTGAGCTTTATTTAAAAAGCAGTTCTGGGTGGGAGGGACAATACTCTGTTCTTCACAGCATTTTATAATAAAGGTCACATACCATCATTTTAACCAAATAAGTAAGAAGTGATACAGTTCAGCTGAATGGTAAACAAATGTGTCACACATATATTAAATATGCGTACAAATACGTACACTACATACGATGTGTGTGTATAAAACATTTCCTTAAGAATGTCAATGTATTTCTCTACATGATGGCTAAGTTATAACAACAGCTTTAGCTTAAGAGAGCTCAACAAACGAAATATTTAGAAGGCTAACATGAACACAAACTTAGTCTATTATAATTTTAAAACTAAGCAAATATCGCTCCTCTTACAGGTGGACTTCTTAGATGTAATTAAATTTACAGATATTCTTTTGACACTGTTCATACATAAAGCAACAGTGTGATAAATACAAACACACCTGCCTCTATGAAGTCTGTCCTAAGAGGAGTACATTTCAGTTTCTCATTTTTAGTAGTTTAAGTATTTTACAGGGTTATTTTGGAAAAAAAATTTAAAAGGGAGTAAATCATTTAAACTTCTTAAATTCTCTATATTCACTATTTAAAATTTTGTTTTTCAGTATTCATTTCTGTGCATGTGAAGTTTATTTTTAATGCATAAACATATTTTAATGCATATACATATGAATACACATATCCTATAACCTTAATTAAGGGGTTTTGTTTTTTTAAGAAATACATCTTATGATGGTTACTTTTTAAAATAAATGGTCTTAAAAAAAAAAGGTTGTCAGTCAAAAGAAAGACCAATTAATATAACATTCATTAAAAAGAATAAAATGTAAAGCTGAGAATGTACATTTGTAACACCTCTCACCTGGGCTCAGCTCTACGAGGTAGGGCAGTTTCTCCGGCGGGAGTACAGAGCCATAGCCAGACCCATCAACTCGCTCCTTTCCGTGCAGGGGCTTCCCATCCATGTGCTTCTGGCTTTTTTTTGGGATGTAGTCTGGTGGCCTCCTCTTCAGCTGAAAGACTAAAATCCCTAAAACAGTAACACTGTAAATTATCAACCAGACTCAAGTGAGTGTGGACGGCCAGCTGACTGGCAATCAACTGTTCAAAGATTTATCAAAAAATGTAATTTAATAACATCCCCCAGGGAAAAATTAAGCAAAAGCTTACCCAATTTACACTTTCCCTCAACAGAGGAAATACTTACTCTCTTGACATGTTCTTGAAAACTCTAGCAAGCAATTTCCAAAAATTATTTTAAATTAACACCTACCCAAGCGTATCACATGCATGAAAGACAACACTCCAGTTTCAGAATAAATGAATGTTTCTATTGGTAAAGAACCCTATGATCAATAAACACGTTCATACACACATGTAATAACACATGCGCACACACATACATTCTTAGTTAACCTGATTTTATTTAATTCAATTGAATTAACTCAGAATTCGACGCAATCTGACTTTAATAAAGTTTATACTGTCGAGAAAAGTTACTAAGCAAGTGTATGTTTAAAACTCACAATCTACATTCAAATATGACAGGATTAACTGGCAGTCAGTTTTTATGTCTTTATTAATGCAAAGGCCCTCCACTGAGCAACAGGTAGCTTAAGATGTGTATCTGAAAGCAAGAAAACTCTTATTTCATAAAAAACATACCTTTAAACCCTCACTGCTGTGACGTAACTAGGAGAAATCGTTTGGATAGTGAAAAGTCTGGATTCATTATATGAAATGACTAAATTACTAGACGGTATTTAGGGTTGAAGGCTATTTTCCCCATCATGACAAATCTGTCCAAACATCACCAGTCCATCTGGTTGGCAGGTAAGGATCCCGCTGCTGACAGACAACCTGACACAGTGCTCTAGTCCAGCTTCTTCAGGACATGGTACTCCTGCTGCCACAAAACGGCCTGTGCCAGGTCTCCCACTAGACCCACCAGCAGAGAGCGGCCCTCAGGATGCAGGGACCCCCTAGGAACCACCCAGCAAGTCCAAGAAGGGGGAAGAAACCTGCACAGCAAACAGCCCTCAGAAGACTCTGCCACGCGCACCGTCCTACACCTTCCAGTAAGTTAAACGACTAATATTTCAAGTCAGAGTGTAACGAACGCATCACAGAGGTAATTCTTGGACAAATAAGATTACTCTTTACCTCTGTCATTCGGCCACTCCCTGAAGATCTGTAAAGGACACTCATCATCATCAAGGATAATTTCTTCAGCAGCTTTCTCATCAGAATGCTGGGCCCCAGGAGGAAGCATCACCTGGGAGGGAATAACAATGAACTGTGACTACACCCAGAAAGTGAATTAGCAGGCATTTAAAAGAAAGAATTTATTGTTTTTGAGGAAATAAAAAAGTCACTGTAGATAGAACTGAACTGGTCAAACACAATGAACAATTCTCAAAAACACTGACAGAAGGAAAGGAAAATAGTTTCCAGTTAAAAGCCTGGCCAGCCGGCCGGACCATCTTCATTCACCTGCTTCTCTGCTCTCCGCCCTGCTCCCCGGCCCATACCAGTCGGAGTCTGCTTTTTGACAAACTCTCTTTTGGAAAGACTGCACGCAACAGTCAACCTGTGCGTAATTCCTTCGGGAAAGGTGACAGCAGGACCCACCTTTCATAACCAAACTTTTTAATGTGGCAGTTTCATCTAACATGTAAGCTTTTAGGATATAACCATCACATAACAACACAAGAGATTAGCTTTCTTTTTCTTGTAGAAAATTCGTTTTTATGATTAAATTTTAATCAGATCATTTACATGTATTACTGGGCCATTCATTCAACAAATGCTTTAAGATACTGCATTCACCACATTCAAAAATCTGTAACACTGTATATTACTCTTTATTCTATGTTTTTACGGCAAACGATTTTTCTCAATCATTCGAGAAAACCCTCTGTAACACAGAGAAAAGAACCAGCGGCCACAGGGCTCAGTCTCTGACCCCCCGCTGACTTCGGTCCCACCGCTCACGCCAACCAAAGCACGGTTACAGAAAATAGGAGAAGCCAGGCACTGGCACCTGAAAATTATTTTCAACTTGGAGTTACTGTAATAATGTTATCCTAATAGACCTTACTCCCAATTAGACCATCACGTGCATATACCAAATGGGTTAGACTTCCGTAGAACTGTAAAACTTCTCTCTGCTGCAAATTACCCTAAAAAGACAAGTTTATTACAACACACCCTTATGCTAAAGTAACCAACCTTTCCTCACAGCGTCTTGTATTACATGTAGGATAGTGGGCTTGGAACACACACTGCTTCAGGATCTGACCCTCACTCATCTCTTTAAGTCGCAGTCTTTGTCACGTATCCTCATAGACCCAGTCACACAGAACTTCTCCGAATTCTCGACTGGGCCACGAAACCTCACGCTTCCACGATCCCTTGTGCCTCAGAGGCCCGTCCCCAGCTTTCGGGTCTAGCTAGCGTGCCCTCTCACCTCTCAGCCCAAGTACAACTCCTCCAGGGAGGCTTCTCTGACCTCCGTTCTAATTTCAAGCTCCTTGCCTGTATTTTTTTCTCGGACTCTCTGTCTCCCTTTACCGTAACCTCTTTTGAAGGCAGCTCTTATTTTTGCATCCCAGCACAGTATCTAACAAATAAGAGGAACCTACATATTTATTGAATAATTCACTGAATAGATCTAATAGATGAATGAATGAATAGGAAAGAGCTACATATTACATGATGGGTGAGATGGCAAGGAAACAAAGGACTTCTATCTCAAGGCTAAAACAATAATCAGCGCCTAATTTATCCTGCCTGAAGCTTGCGAAAGAAAATGCGCAAGAACAGAGAAGAACAAAAGCCAAAACTAGGCGCCGACCCTCAAAAGAAATCATCAAATGATCTCAAAAGGGACCGTCAGTAAAAGCCCAGTAACTTCACGGCCCTGATTAAGGTGTTCTCACTTTCTGATTTTCATCAGTAAAAATGCGGCAGAAATTAAAGAAAGGAAGAAAATGTTAAAAAGTTCACTACCACATATACTATCAAATGCACCTTTATGGAACTGAGAATTATTTAATAGATTTATATACACTTAAAAGGTAACATTCCCCTGGCGAACACTTGAGCAATCCTAAGTGTTCAGCAGTGGTAACTAAGCTCCTGCCCTTGGGCTCACAGCCTAACAGGGACCCAGCTGGAAAAGGGTCAGCCCTCTGTTTAGCAATGCAGACCCTATTTATACTGCTGTTTCACTGGTTTTATCCTAAGAACACTTTTCACAGCAGTTATTAACCAAAACTATGAGGAACGTGTATCAAAATCTACCATTAATCCATGGACACAATTATTCTTTAGGTGTAAATATATTTTCCATACATGCACTAATGCTTGCTCAATATTGCTATTTCTCCCAAGCAGGAAAGCAACGAAGCCAGCATGACAACAGGGTCCCCCTCTGTTTCAAACTCACCTCACCTGCAGGAGGAAAACGCCCAGCATGGCCTGAATCTCAGGTTCTTTCCCTTTGGAGAGAATGCGTGATTATCCTGATGACCTATCCTCCCAACCTCGCCCTCCCAGCCCCTCCCTCCCCAAAGTAAGGCGGGTTTTCAGTCTCTTTCTAATAAGACCAAAAGAAAGAAAAGGTGCAGCAAAAAAACAAATACTCATGAGCATCCATCTATCTTCCTCCACCCTACAATGAAATGAGCTTTGCTGTATTTCTTTCTGATTCTAAATAACACAGGCCCAATGTAAAAAACTCAAATACAGAAAAGCATGAGGAGGGGAAAAAAATCTGTGAGACAGTAAGTATATTTTCCTGATCATGCTTTCTATAATTATGCACTTTTTGTTTTTACATAAGAAGGTGGCTTGATCACATGTAACATTTTAAAGTCTTCTGTTCCTCTCCCTCCCCTCATGTAGGTAGTTAAGCTGGTGTGTATCCTTCCTATGCATGTACCTTTCTTGGTGCTCACGTATACATACATACACACACACAGAATTCTGTTGTTTGGTTTTATTGTATGGTGACTGTTTTTCCAAAAATAGGGTATTGTATAAAATGTAAATATGTCTAAGTCAACTGGTGTTGGTCTAATTCAAAATGTTTCATAATGACAAGGTATTCAAAGTATTCCTTAAGTGATGAGTATTTAGCTTATTGCTATAACACACAACACTGGGGAAAAAGTCTTTACAGAAATACACTCAGGAATTTACTGGCTATTTGTTTATTTTGACGTTATAACTAATATTTACCACCATGCTTCTAAAGAATATTTTCCATCTCAGACATCACCTCCACTCTGAAACAGGTGCCGCAGAGGATGGCCACACAGCGATCCCCCAGACGCTCCTTCCCTGTCGCCGGGGACTCCCTTCTGCTGTGCTAGAGCCTGTTCTGCGATACCCTGTTTTTCTCTTTCTTGGCCTACACCACGATTTTGCTGGAGAATGTCCTCCAGCACCTTACTGAGAGAGGCTGCGCGGGTGGCAGATTTTTGCCGTGTGTGTCTTAAAACGACTTTATTCCAGCCGCCCAGCGCCTGACTGAGGGTACGGGCTAGAAGTCGGTCCCCTCTGCATCAGAAAGCCGCTTCCGTGAATTCCAGAGTCCACGGCTACTGCTGAAGTGACTGCTGCCAACTGTGTCCCCCAACCCTTTATACAAGCCCTGAACCACCTTCTTTGCGATCATCACCCTCTCTTTTTCTCTAGCTTCCTGCACTTTCACTACACCCCGGTTTGGGCCTTTTTCAAAGCAACTGTCCCATTAGTTAGTGGGCCTTTTCAACCTAGAGACTCAAATCCTTCAGTCCTGGTAGATGGTCTAGCATTGTTTCTTTGGTAACGTCTATCTCTCCATTTCCTACTGCTTTTTCTACCTGGTCCTCCTCCTTGGGCTAAATTTTAAGATACTCTGCACCGATAATCTAAATTCCCGACCCCCTCTCTTTTTGTCCTCCGGCAGATTTCCTCCACTTGCTCTTTCATCCCTCCACTGACCTTCTGCCCCCACCCCTCATTTACCTGGGCTTTTCAATCCCCAGGAGCCCCCCGCATGCTTCTCCTCACTGTGCTCCAGATGCGCCATCCGCAGAGTCTCTTAGCTCTCCCACACTTCCATCTGCTTCGTCTCTTGTATCTCCGGGTTCTCTGATCTATCTGTGTTGGTCTGTCTTTCATTTTAAAGGCATTTGCAAATGTCTACTGAGTCTGGGCTGTCCACTCACACTGACAGCGAGTCACCGGAAAGCTGACGGTAATGGCGAGGACGGCTGCTGGACCAGACGTCCAAAGGTCAGTTTCCATACAGATCTTTCTTCTCTGACCAGAAAGTGCCTTCTGGGAGGAATCCTTCAATCTTCTGGGTACAGCCTTCCCCTCCATCCTCCTGCTTGTGGTAAAGACCCTGCTATGCCAGTTACCCCCAAAGCCAAGGCCTCCTCCCCCATCGGTTTTACTCTGGCCTTCGGATGGAGAGACGACGCAGTAGCTGGATGGGAAGGCAGTCTGCTGGAGGCTTACTACTGCTTATAAAAACTTTCCACCCAATTTGTTTTCAGCCCAATTTTCAATGCCGCCTCAGAACATGCTAGAGCCCCTCATGCCTGAGTCTGCTAGGGGCTGGGAGACAGGCAGCTGCGCGCCTCCCCTCGGCTGGCCCCCTCTGCAGGTCCAGCAACTTAGATACTAACCCGCCTGCTTCTTCAGACTCTCATCTACAACTGCTCTGCCGGCCCTTCGCTCACTCTCTCTGTTCTCGTGCACTCCCAAAGGGCTTTATCCTTTATTGTCATCTCAGTGGAATCAAAACATCTGTTTTCTCATCTATTTTCAGATGAAAATTGGGCTTTATTCATAAAATTGCACATCTACCAAATGGTTTTCCCAACCGAATATAAAGTCTCAGCTTTTCAGCAAAAAGAAAAAAGCCATAAAACCCAAGCAAGGCCTTTTATTTAATTCCCTCTGTAGCAACACTAGAAACCACCACCGCTGAGAGCTTACAGAAGACACTCACTCTGTCCACAGCCTGGAAAACTGAACATTGTTAGCATTCGGATTCATCTACAGAGTTAATGCAAACCCAGCCACAATTCCAGCAGGTTTTATGTCGAAACTGGTAAGTTGATTCTAAAATTTATTTGTAAATGCAAATAACCTAGAATAACCAAAGCAAAAGGAGAAAGCAAAATTGGGACTTTATATGATTTTAAGACTCACCATAAATCCACAGTAATCAAAACAGTTTGGTGTTGGTGAAAAGATATAAGATATATAAATGAAACAGAATAGATTCCAGAAATAGAACCAAACATATATGGCCAACTGATTTTCAACAAAGGTGCCAATGCACTCAGTGGGAGAAAATAAAGTCTTTTTTTCTGTAACTGTACAGAAGAAAATGAGCATCGACCCTAATCTCACACCATACACAAATGTTACCTTGAAATGGAACACACAGACCCAAATGTAAGACCTAAAACTATGAAACTTCTAAAATAAAATACAGGTACAAGTGTCTGCAGCCTTGGAGGAAGCAAATTCTCATACAGAAAGTACCGAGCACTAAAAAGTTAACAAGCTGGACTTCAACAAAATTAATAAATTGTTACTCACTGAAAGATACCATTTTAAAAGTGAAAAGACAAGCCAAGCCACAGACTGGGAAAAAAATATTCACAGTACATGTATCATACATAGGACTTGACATGTATATAGATAATCAGGGAAACTCAAATTTCTTCCACAATGAGATAGAACTACACCCAGGAGAATGCCTAATAGTTAAAATGATTGACCAAACCAAGCATGGGTGAGGGGCAGAGCAACGGCATCTCTCATATATGACTGTGGGGATGCAAATGCTATACTCAGGTTTGAAAAGAGTTTAGCAGTTACACATATGTCTCCTACGGAGCCATTCACTTGAGTATTTACTCAAGAAAAAGAGTACTTCTATGAGAAGACCTGCACATGGATGCTCATAGCAGATTTACTGTAAGAGCCCAAAACTGAAAAGTGGAAACAACGCAAACTCTAACAGGTAAATGGATGAACAAAGTGTGACATATCCACACAATGAAACACAAAATTACAAAGAGGCACAAGGAAACTTCTGAAGGTGAAGGAAATGTTCATTGTGCTGACAGGCCCAAACTGATGGTATTATAAACTTTAAATACATGTAATACATTGTACTTTAATTATTTCTCAATAATCTTGGCGAGGGCAAGAACTAAAACAAGTAACCACACTTTCATTATTTAATAATCAATTGCTAAGACGAGAGAAAGAAGGATATCTTCTTAAAAAAATCTACTTCCAATGAGATTTTGACAGAGAAATAATGGGTATAAAGAAGTTATTATATACTTGTGACTGACTTAATGGTTAATAATTTTCCGAAAAGTTTGCCTTAGAAGAGAAAATCTGCTTGATTTTACTTAGTGTCACCAATTCAACTCTGAGGCATAAAAATCTCACTGTATTCCTTGAGTACTAGGGTCAAAGATACACCCTTTATCTCCAAGAAATTATGGATGACTACTAAATCTATCAGCCAAATGTCGGTTAATGATGAATAGCAAACCAAGATTTATTTAAAGTTGGGTCGTTATGATACATCTTAGTAAAAACCCTAAGGAAAAAAAATCATTAAAGCAGATTTTACTAAAATAAAATTGTTACCTATATATATGCAAAATAAAAACTGGAAGGATATACATCAAAATGTTAATAGCGCTTATCCTTTGGCATCAGAACTATACAGGATTTTCTTCAATTTGCTTTTTATACTTTTCTTAGTTTACAGCAGGAACACATATTACTTTTGTAATGGAAAGGAGAATGTTGTTTCTTATATATATTTACGCATGGTTTCAGTTTACCAGACTCTAAGTGATACAGTGTGGAGAAATTCAGCCTAAGTTTAACTTCATTTAAAGAATATCTTTCCATTTAAATGCAAAGTTCCAGCACGTGTAATATGGGTAAGTACTCACGCGGGCGATGCAATACTCCTTAGGATTTTCTTTCTCCAGACCGTACTTTTCTAAAGCTTCAGCCACAGCGAAGTCTGCAGGATCTGTGGTAGACAGCAGGATCGTCTTGTAGGGAATATTTGGTTTTAAACTATCTGCATAAATTCTCAATGTTCCACCTGAAAGAAACATTGTGACATCTCTGATCACAACTTTTGTTCCAATACCAGAGATCTGTGTACTAATTCCATCCCCACTTCCTGGTAAGTGACACACACCGGCAGGGACATGCTGACCCAGTGATGCTGTGCTAGACAGAGTGAGTAATTCTGTGTGACTAGGCTGTTTCTGTCCTCCCTTCAAGCCCGTGCAGTTTTTATCATGACGAACTGATTTCCACTGTGGGGAAGGGACAGAAAGGCAAGAAACCCCGGAGTTTCTTCAAAGTGCTGCTCCTGCGCTGACTGCCTTCTCACTTCCTTACCTACAGTGTCAGGCATCTACTGTCCCCACTTCTGCTACTTCCTGACCAACAATCTGAAACTTAAAAACTCCGAACAGAGGCACGGACATGTGTACACTAACAAACGTAAGGTAGACGGCTAGTGGGAGGCAGCCGCACAGCACAGGGAGATCGGCTCGGTGCTCTGTGACCGCCTGGAGGGGTGGGATAGGGAGGGTGGGAGGGAGACACAAGAGGGAAGAGATATGGGAACATATGTATATGTATAGCTGATTCACTTTGTTATACAGCAGAAACTAACACACCATTGTAAAGCGATTATACCCCAATAAAGATGTTAAAAAAAAAAAAACCCAAACAATATTAATCCCACTAAATAACTCAGTTTTTTAAAAAAGTGAACCAGAAATCAGGATACTTCAGGTGCCGGAGTCCAAAGACATTTCATAAGGAACCTGCCACCAAAGCACTGGGCTCTATTTACATTTCCAGGAACTGCAAACCAGAATGTCATTTCTAGCTGTGAACTCATTCGAGAGGAAAAAAAGTCAACTAGAGCAGAGCAATTTGGATATCCTTAGCTTTTCTTTGTATATTTCTTTTTAATGCAATCCTACATATGCTATATTACTGACATTTTTGGTGTCATAATTGGCTTTTTACTTATGATCTAAGATTTTTAAGCCCTAAAATCTTAAGTCTAGCTGAAAGACTACTGGGGGCAGGTAGGCAACTCAGGCAAGTGAGTGGCAGGTGCCACATCCCTGTGTACGTGGGACCTCGGGGAGGCTTCCCGACTTCCTTTGCTCACCTCTAAGTTAAAGAGCTACATTAAACATCTGTGGGTCTCCTGAAGCAAATTCTAAATTTCTATGACTCCTTTTTGCCTCTTCTGAATTCTAATGCAGTTATTCTGGCTACTGAATGCTTCTCACACCCTCTTTTTCAACAGGTCCGGCACACACTGCATTATGACAACTTGACTACAATAAAATAATGCTGGTCTTTCAAGAATAATCAGCAATGACATGGAGAGGGGGAAGGGTGAGCTGGGATGAAGTGAGAGAGAGGCATGGACATATATACACTATCAAACGTAAGGTAGATAGCTAGTGGGAAGCAGCTGCATAGCACAGGGAGATCAGCTCGGTGCTTTGTGACCACCTAGAGGGGTGGGACAGGGAGGGTGGGAGGGAGACGCAAGAGGGAAGACATATGGGAACATATGTATATGGATAACTGATTCACTTTGTTATGAAGCATAAACTAACACACCATTGTAAAGCAATTATACTCCAATCAAGATGTTAAAAAAAAAAAAAAAAAAAAAAAGAAGAAGAACCAGCAAGCCCAGGCTGGTATTAGAACGCGGACCTGCTGGCACAGGCCAGGGGGTCAGGCTATCTACAAACTCACAGGGATTAAGGTCCCCCTACACCGCCCGTCCCAACGCTGAGGACACAGCATGAGCTGGTCATCGTCCTAGGCTCCAAACAGCTTGTAACCTGATTGAGGGGTCGAAATCAGGGGGGAGAAAACGAACAAGACAACAACATGAAGACATAAAATATGACATCAGAAACACAAAATGTAGGGGAGGGAAGTAAAAAATGCAGATCTTTTACAATGTGTTTGCACTTGAATGACTACTAGTTTACCACAAGTAGATATAGATCAACATATATGAGACCCATGGCACCCACAAATCAAAAACCTACAATAAACACACAAAAACCAGATACAAAAAAACAGAGTACCACTAAAGAAAATCATCAAAATACAAGGGAAGAAACAGAAAGAAGACATGAACAGACAAGTACAAAAACTAGCAGAAAACAAGTCATAAAATGGCAGTGAGTACATACCTATCAATAATTACTGCAAATGTCAATGGACTAAATGCTGCAATCAAAAAACATAGGATGGCTGATTGGATAAAAAAACCAGAAACACCTATGTGCTGCTTACGAGAAACTTACTTCAGAGCTAATGACCCATACAGACTGAAAGCGAGGGGAAAGAAAAAGATATTTATTTCACGCAAGCAGAAATGACAAGAAAATGGGGGTGGCAATACTCCTATCAGACAAAACAGACTTTGGAGCAAAGACGGGCATTATATAATGATAAAGGGATAAATACAAGAAGAATACTCAATTCATATATATGCACCCTATACTTGAGCACCTAACTATATAAAGCAAATACTAGCAGACATAAAGGGAGGAACTGACAATAACACAACAGTAGTAGAGGATCTAAACTCCACTTACATCCATGGACAGATTAATAAGTAACTAAATGGATACAGTCTAATTTAAGAGGTTTTTAGTTTAAAAGCATAATACCATAGTATCATCACAACAGAAATACATACCTCCCGATTTCCTAAGGAAGGGGAGATAGAAGAAAAGCTAACATTTTAAAATTCTACCATCGACTAAAATCTGTTTGTATAAATATCCATTTCAGTTCTAAAATTAAGAGAGGATGATTCCCCTATGCAGAAGATGAAGAAAGCGTGGCCCACGGAACACAAGGGTCCCTACCAGAACCTAGCTCCAGAGTCCGTGTCCTAGCACTCCACAGCTCCAAGACTGTTCACCAGAAAACTGAGGCAGAAGGGCTGACTCCCAAGGGCATTCTGAGGTCAATTACACTTGGAAGACATCAAGAAAGTAAATACATCTGAGTGTTAAAAATACTTTATGAGCTCTGGGGCCAAGGCTTGTTACAAGTTATGACTTCTGATCCGCTGTGAAGTGAGTCAGACAGGTCTCTTTAAGTACATCATCAGAACTTGGGGAACCAACGCTCGGGCAAACAAGACAGGAAAATTACAGACTCGGCTGTTACTCTCAGGGAACCTTACCCACCCGTGACAACATTCTTCACCAACCTAAGTGATAAGCTAACAGCCTCAGTAGGTTATAAGGATATAGTTTTCTAAGTTGTTTATTAAAAACCAACAGAACACTTGAACTTACTATATTTGACTGCCTTAATATTAACCACAAACAGCTCTTCTGCCAACAGTATCCAGTTTTTTAGGGATTCCTAGGAGCTTGTACAGAAAAATGTTCCTCCCACCCAACCATCCCTGTAACAGACAAGCTCTACTTTAGTGGGTGTTTTGCTGTTTCTTCTCCTAATCCTCTGGAGGTTTTGTTCCCGTTTCCTTGGCCCACTTCTCAACAGTGGCCGTGTATTACCGGTATACTCCACCAAATCTCTGCCACGCCCATGATGCTGCATCCCGAGAACAGCTTGCTCCCGGATCTTTCTCTCCACCTGGCACCGCTGACTAGTACTCAGCCACCGAGCCGGCAGCCTAAGGGCGTCCCCCCGCACCACGCCGGCCCCTCCCAAGACACACAGACGAAGCCCGTCTCCTCCTCCGGACGCTCCTTCCTCCACAGACCCACATCCACCCTGCTCAAAGCAGGGCGCCATCCTGGCCTCCTCTCCTCAGAAAACTCAGGCTGGCACTGCTTCCCGATCATTCTCTCCCTTAACATTGCTCCCGCTTCTCTCTCTCCGCGACCACTGTCCCCGACTGAGCTCAGAGACTCGGTCCTTCCGGGGTCACACAAGCCTTTGAAGGGGGACACCTGCTTCTGACCACAATTCCCTCAAATCAGCCCTAGATTCTGCTCTCAGAGTAACCGCTCCAGATTGGAGGCCTGGGCTAAACTGAAAGCGTTCTCAATCCCTAGCTTAAAACTCTTTCAGCAGTTTATTAACAGATCATACCAAATATTTCCATCAAAGTACCACCAATGGCACAGGAAAATAAATATGGATCTCTGAGGACACAGGCTGAAGTTACCTGCAAAAAGTTTCCTGCTTTGGGCTTCCCTGGTGGCACAGTGGTTGAGAGTCCGCCTGCCGATGCGGGGGACACGGGTTCGGGCCCCGGTCCGGGAAGATCCCACGTGCCGCGGAGCGGCTGGGCCCGTGAGCCATGGCCGCTGAGCCTGCGCGTCCGGAGCCTGTGCTCCGCAACGGGAGCGGCCACAACAGTGAGAGGCCCGCGTTCCGCAAAACAAAAAAGAAAGAAAAAAAAAAGCTTCCTGCTTTATCTTAACAACATATGTAACGTTGCATCCTGATCCACATTAGAGACATACTGTTTATAAAAAGATTTTGTTAAGTTGCTTATAAAAACTGACACTCTAAGCCAGCTCTCCTTAGTCTGACTCACATACCCCTGAGCCTATACTTGAATACTCCTCAAGGGGTCACTGAGGAAGTTACTTCCATAACGATGCCAGACTCCCCCCGTGGTCGGAAGCGTGGTCAGCACGTGGCAGGTACCTCTGAGCATTCCTCTCATCCTTTCTAAAACTTTTACTACAATTTCTCCTTCCTCACCTTTGTAGTTTCTCCCTCCTTTCTCCTTCTTTTTCTTGTCTTTTTCAATTCCTGATTGAACAACACAGAATATATACAAACAGATAATCATTTAGGTCTCAAAAGCCATCTATCAAATTATTTATAGAACTAATAAGTCTCTCAGTGTCCTAGTTTTTTTGAATCACCGATACTATAATTCCCATGAAACATATAATTGAGACTCAGTTCATACAGGCACTAAGGGTCAAAGCGAACCCGTGATGCTGGAGAGACAACCAGGTTTCAGGGCCGGCTCCCACTGTGGCTGGTGCTGTATGACACGCCACCCTAACACAAAGCTCTGGGCAAGCTCACAAGAAATGGGGTCACCAGCAATTTCTGTCAAGTGGGCAGAATCAAGCAACCATGCATTTCAGAACCATGGTCCACAGACTATCTCGTGAATGGAGGTAAGGTAAGAGAGACCACTAATAAAATAGAGAATAACGCTGCTCCCACGAGTATGACACGAGTGTGAGCACAACTTCCCCGACAGATCCCACCTGCTGCCACATAAACATATCGGATAATAAGAGGATCTGGATAGGGACTAACACCCTTTGACTCAGCCTTGGAGCCGAGAGAATGGGCCCACAATTAAGCAACCTTCCCAACCAAAACTGCTATAAACCCGGCTTCAGAGAAAAGCCACCAGTCCCAGCACTCAAACCCTAAAACTCGTGAGTAAGCTAGCAGGAGCGCAGCATGCGACAGCGCGACGCTCCGCCCTTAAGCGCCTCAGGGCAGCGCTACAAAAGAGCCACAGAGGCGATGACTTACCAGGTCAGACATTTTTAGGAAAGGCTGGATCAAAGATACAGCCTTCTAATACAAGGATTTTTTTTGAAACAAATGATTATGCTATTATTTTTTAACAAGTAAAACTATTTTACTTGCTGAGTATAATTACAGGTTAATTACAAATAAAAGTTTTATATCAAATAGCTAAAAATACACAAAACCAATTTATAGCTCACAGAGTAGTCGTGTGTTTTCTCATTTTAACCTTTATTTCCCTCAGAAATACAGGGTGATCTCCAGGAAACATCACAGTGGGACATGTGTACAGAATGTTGCCTTTGATTCAAGGGGTCCACAGGGACAAAAAAGCTGGACTTCTCTAAATGTACCTTGTTTTGCAGATTTGACTTAGAAACTGTTAAACAACACTAAATTTTAAAGAAGCAAACCTTCAAAGTCAAAAGTAAAATAAAACAAATAAACCTAAGTATAAATCAATGTGGGTATATAATCACATACACAGGAATCGAATATGCGATTTCAAACACAGCACAGATTTCACAAAAGGCTTAAATAAAATGTTTTCAGTATCATATTGGTATTAATAATAGCCCTATTTTGATTTTGGTATTATAACTGATTAATATAATTATGCTGTTAATAATTATTCTATTGTTCTTAGGAGGGAAGAATTTTACCTTTAGAGAAAAGACACCCAGATTTTCTAAAATCAAAATAGTAAAAAAAAACCATGTATTTCCGAAGCTCTGTCCACCAAACAGGCTTAGAAGCAAAGACTAACCAGTAACAGAGAGCGCTCCTAGCAACCAGACACTTATCCCAGCAAAAGGAACAGGATTCCTCCGAGGAAGAGCTGACTCCTAGGCTGGGGCAGGAAAGCACGAGGTTAGCAGACATCCTATCCTCCAGGGAAGCTCTCAAGATCACTGGGCCATGTCACAGACCCGGGTGCCAGCTGGAAGACAGCCCCGCTGGCTCGAAGCGACCATTCAAGAATCAGTAACAACAATAACCGCAAAAGATGGACAAACATTGAGAAGCTTTACATTCATGAGCTTATTGAAATTTTACAAACCACTGCTCACCTGGGGATGACACTAAGGTGAATATTCCTGTCCCACCGCCTCCCACCAAAAACCCTAACCCTGTACCTGTATCTAATCAAGGAAAACAAGAGGAAAACAGCGGTAAACCGCACAACAGGATGCCGTCAGCAAAACCAACAAGACACTCAACCTAGGGTTTTAAAACAAACCAACAAATAAGCAAACTGAGAGGTAAAAAGAATGAAAGGCATAAAAGACAAATTAACCAATTGCAAATCCAACATTTAGGTTGTATTTGTATCCTGACTCAACTAAAGGAATTATCTGAGGCAATCAGGAAAATCTGAACAATGACTAGGTATCTGATGATTTTTAAGGAATTACTGTCAATTCTTTTCTATGTGATAATGGTACTATGGTTTGCTTTATTTTTGTTTTTGCTTTTTTAGAATTGTTACCTTTCAGGAAAATATATCAAAATATTATGGATGAGATAATGAGAAAGTTGGGATTTGATTCAAAAATAACACAGTCTGGGAATGAAAGCAATATACGTAGAAGCAGAGATGAAACGTGTTAATTACGGAAGCTTGCTTGGTAATAAACACATGGGAAGTTCACTGTATCTCTATTCTTTTGTATATACTTGATATTTTCCAGAATTTTTTTTTTAAAAAAAAAAGCCATACTGGGGATAAATACGTAACTAAACGTATTGAAGGCAAAACTGACTTTGTACCAGACACACATGGCACGCACTTGCTATGAACAGGCTACATCACCCATTAACTTTACTTATTCAAGGCCTCATGCATATATGAAAAGGATTATTAAATTAATAGACTTTACAACAAATATAACAGAAAAACAATTCAAAGTCTGCACCTGAATCAGGTCGCCCATCTGAGCTCCGAAATTCCTGCATTCTCTTTTCCAGTTTTTGTTGTCTCCGTCGTTTCATAACCACCTCGGGATTAGAAATTGTTCGGGTAAAGCTAGTTTCAGGCATGTCTTTGTAAACCTCAGCAGCCAGTCGAGAATTTTCACTGTAAGGAAAAAAAGGCAATAACAAGATTTTTAAAATTTTATATTAGAAACAATTATACTGAAATCATACAAAACTCAAAATGGCAGATGTTATTTGGCTACACAATTCTTGCCATGTACCATTCACCATGTGCTAATTACTAGGGATAAAGAATAAACTTCCTCTCAATACAAGCTAAAATACTGAACTAAGCAGAAATTTATAATTAAAGTTTTATAGTGAGTTTATAGAATGTAATTATTGAGTATTCATTAATAAAGCTAGAATGTATAAATTATACATTCCTACCACGGTTATCTTAAAATAGACTAAATGAGGGATACAACATTCCAACCAATAGAAATAAAGGATTGAACATACTTTAGTAAAAATCTGTCTTCAAATTACAGTAAATCTTGAAGAACTCAAACAGCCTGATTTTTTTAACAACTAAGAGATTTACCACCATTCACTCTCTTGAAGTGAAAGTTTTAAAAGGAAATTGCTCCATAAGTTCCTATAATGAGTCAACTGTATAGAATGAAGAGTTGAAAACTAAATATTTAGGTAAGATTGATATGCTTGACTAAATTTTGATAAATGTATTTTAAGGATGCCATTTTTAAAATCACAAAATAATTTCATTAAGTCAGTCAAGCTTCAAATCAATCAAGTTAAACTTAACTCATTTTAAGTAGCTCATTTCCTTAACACAAATAATCTATCCCCCTATAAACTAAATACATAGAACAAACTGTAGCCTAAGTTCTAAACTCTCCTTTTCCTTGATATTTTTCATATATGAACAATCTATGTATATAAGTTCTTTCTCTTGCATAAATACACTAAGTAGAGCCTTACCACGCAATACTATAGTCAAGGGTTCATGTGCATCCCACAGGCGTCTCTGCCTAACAGATTAATATCTAAATCCATTTGGATGCACTCCACAATGGGCTCAAATTCCACTCTAAAGTAAACTCCCTTCACTGACAAATGGTTAATATCCTCAAGACACACACAACACTTAGAATCAACCAAAAAACGGAAGAAAGACTTGAAGAGGTCACCGCAGCAGCAGAAGAATGTCAACGGTTAATAAACGTGCAGAGAGACATCTACCTTGTTAATGATACAGTAAGCTCGAGTTATTGAAGGCTTCACATACTGCAGAGACCGTACTCTGCTCTGTTATACTCAGCAGTACTAAGGGTATGGAAACGAGAGGGCCCGTGGGCTGTCTGGCAACACAAGCACCCCAAGGGGTCTCTGAGCCATTCTTCCAGAGCATTTCCTTAGGAAACATTCACACGAGTCCTCAAAATTGTAAAAACAAGGATATTCACCGGAGCATCATTTATAATACCAAAAAAACCCTGTAAACTATCCACAAGTACATGACAAGGGCTGGTTTCATAAATTATGGGAAAACTATATGACAGAATACTGCACAGTCATTTAAATTATTTAATATGTATGTTTTTTGTGAAAATATATATATTTTGACTATGTGTATTTATGTGAAATACATTTAATTTTAGTGGAAAAATGTCATGTGAAAAGTTCTGGTTTCAAAAGACTGATTATACTTGTTTAAAAACTCTCTACATAGATATATGAAGCGTATATATTTGTGCTGCATAAACAAACTACGGCTCTCTTTGGGTTCATACATGACAAGAAACTCCTTCTCCCTTTCTGGCAAATCTATCTACTCTTTCTAAAAATAAGCTGTAAACAGAAACTATGCCATCAACTCTAAGGCAAGGAAGAGGCCTAAGAGAAACCACGATAAGAGAATGAACTGAACTGAAAACTGACAAGGCTACACTGAGGCCAGGAGACTCCAAGCGAGGAGGAAAGGCCAGCTTCTGCTCATGTGTCCTTTCTGTTACAACGAAACACAGCGGTTTCCCTTACTTATTCCCTCAGCTCCGAGGTCAGAAGATCAAATCCCTTCAGACAGGTAAAGACACCTGTGATGGGGCTGCTGTGAGAGAATAAGGAAGGGGGGCAGGCGGGGGCTGCAGTGAACCTGATGGTGCATTTGAACCTGAAAAGTGAACACCAGCTTTTCTCACTGGTCTTGCCAACCTCTGATCAGGTGTTAAGCGTACCTGAGGTGTCTAAGAATCCACTGCTGCCTTAAGGACCAAAACAACAGAGAGGAAAGGAAAGGCCAGGCAGAGACGAAGAACACCCTGACACCCGGTCTACCCAGGAACGGCAACACTGTTCATCAGCCCACATCTTTAAGAAGAGCGAGCGCGCCGAGACCAGCCCTGTGAGCGACGCGTGCAGCTCAGTCAGAGCCCCACTGGCTTCCCTCGACGCCCAGGACCCAGCACGAGCCCCAACGCACTTACCTGAGGCGCACCCTCTTCGGCCTTTACTTGGTAATTTAATGAGGTCTGCTGCACGAAAAACACCAGGCTTAGAACACAAAGAAACAGGAATATTTCCAAAATTAACTTACGTGTCATCCCCATGGAAAGGTCTATCGTCTCGATCAGACGCCTGCCTCGTTGCCTCTTTTTCTCGCTTCTTTTTTTCCTTTTTTTCTTTCTTTGAGAGAGTTCTCTTGAAGTTCTGGATAACACCTTCTTTTTCCTGCTTTTCAGGTCCGTTACTTTGAGCCTTCTGATAAAAGTAACATTATCACTACACTGGCTATGACACAGAATGACATAAAGCTATCTATGGCTTAGCTAACTTCACCTCATACGCTGCGGCCAGAAACAGAGCCACCGGGGCAGGGGAAGGTCTGGGGTGAGAAACGTTCTTTGTCTTGATGGGCCGACAGTTACGTGAGTGCACTGATCAAAACGTACACATTCAAGATCTCATTTCACCGTGTGTAAATTGTATCTTAATTCAAAACTATAACCAAGGAAGCAAACACACAAGAAAATCCAAACCCAGTTAGAAAACTGGGGTTGGAATCACACCGGTTTATTTATTATTTTTAATAAATAAAAATCCAAATAATTTACATGAAGTAACTTAAATAAAAGAAAACTAATGAAAATATGGAAATAACTAAGTGTTTGAATCATCGTCTGCTTTAAATATGTTTTCTTTAACTTCAAAAGAAATGTTAAGAGTAGCCCTAATAAACTGGCTTTTATGAAGCAAAGTTGTAAGTACTGTGTGTGTGCAAACACTTCTAATTTCTTTTCCAGATCTTACTTGTTTCCTTATTCTTAATTTATAACTTGGCCTGCCAGCAGCTGACACAGAGACAAGTTATTTTTTATATGACTTAATAGGTTGGCTGGTAAAGAATCAAGAAAAATAAAAGATTATCTTATTGGGAAAGAAAACCGCCTCCTGCTTTGTGAGTGAGCATCTCCGTTTCCTTGCGAGCTACTCCAGCACCCTCCTGTCATCCTGACCCCAGAAGAGTTCTACTACATAGCAAGCAGGATCTGTGGCTCCGTGAAAAGGTACGTCAGCTGAAATCATGGTGCAGAAACAAAATAAAACAGGGACACACACACACACACACACACACACACACACACACACACACAAAGTATCCATTCTTGTATCATATGTGTTCGCCACAAAGGCAATAAAAGTCCCTGGAGCACAGGAACAGGAACACAGAGGACATGACACAGACAACGTGAAAACTGCTGCCGAAAGTAAATAATGGTACTCTCCCCGCAGTCTGCTGGGGCACAAAATTAAATACAAGATTTCTCTCAAAATATTCTTAACCTCTGCATTTGCTATCACTTGTCAATACTGAATTCTAGTGTAAGAGGCCACTTGACTTGAAACAGAATTATAATTGTTTTAAAATTGTATCAATATTTCATAGTATTCCACATGAAAAGAACAGTAGCACAGGAATTCCAGACATCCTACTACCTGAGAAAGCTTTAGACTCACTCTATTTCATCATCAAGGAAACTCAAGAAAGTTTACTAATTTCTAACCTTACACATACAACATGAAAAGGTCTTAAATATGCCTTAAGTTGTATCTAGAAGTTCACACAGAAAATAGGTTATTAAAGTTTTATTTTCCCGTCTGATTCCTATTAAAACCTATTTTGACTTTATTTTCCCCTATTTAGGGGGAAAACCTGAGGCTGATTTGAACATTACGTCTCTTAGGAACAAAAGCTTACGTAACTCTTCTCTGAAAAGGAAGGAGTAATATTTTGGATTATTCAGTGAAACAGAGGATGAAGCAGGGAGAAGCTGGGCTACCGTTAAATTATGTTCCAGGACGGGGGTAAAAGGGTGGTTCAGGAAGAGAAGCGCAACAGAGAATGAAGCCCTCCGACACGACACGCCGTCAGACGCAGGCCAGGCTCAGCA
>NW_006769874.1:1723585-1724706 GCF_000442215.2 Lipotes vexillifer | reverse complement strand
AGGAATGGCATCGTTCTCATTCTTAAGAACAAATCTGCCCTCTCGATCATCCTTATTCCAATTCAACTGCACAACAAGGGGTTTCTCGTCTATATCCAATCTTCTTTCTTCTTCACAACATGAAAAGAAAAAGAAATAAGCCGTGGTTACCTAATGGCACTAGCCAATGCACCATTCTGATACACGTTAAATTTTATAGACAAAAAATACCTAATTACCTTGATTACTTACTGATAGGCTGAAGTGTAATTCACAATGTGAAGTTAAGAGTTTCAATGACTAATTCAGTATTTTGGTGCTACTATATGTGTACTACCACGTGTCCAATGCCAGACACGGACCAGGCACGGACCAGGCACGGACCAGCTTCCTGACAACATTTAGAATCCAGCCCAGAAAATAAGAGAAATACACATGGACTAGAAAAAAATATAAGCAGGGCTTTGCCGTACGTTTGTTTCTATAAATCAAATTCCCTCACATACAACTGGAAAATATGGAAGTAATGTTAATATCACACAGAAGTTCCACTGATTCATGGGATTTTTCTTCTCATGTTAATGTTAAGATGCTGTCAAGAAATGGCACCACCGTCATCAGTCTTGCAAGTGATCACTGCACGCTCCCTTCTCCCCCTGTACCTCTGATTCTCGTCTCCAAAACGCACACTCCTCGACCCGCACAGCCCCTCCCCACCACGAAGCACCAGCCTTTTCTCTGTCGATGAACTGCGATGTTAAGTGACACTTCCTTCCTTACTAGAAACCTAACAAGCCTCACGGCAGCCCACTGAGGACCCTACACAGCCTGACCACCTACTAGAAGCCGAGAGCTGGCAAGGACTGCCCAGGTACACGCACACAGGATGCACCACAACGAGGGCAGCAAACACAGGAAGCAGTGAGACCAGAGGGGGTGGATTACATTGGTACAGGAAGCAAGTCAACGGGGCAAACTGACAAGACAGAGTTTATACAGGCTTTCAGTAAATATTATAGGTAAACAGCAGTGTTAATGATCAGAATACAGGAAAACCAAATTCTAAGTCGTCGTTTTATCAACTGAAAATATGAGAAAAGAGTAGTAAGTCACACATTGGATCAAGACGTTTAAATTCCTGC